>NW_028277393.1:0-154131 GCF_059751315.1 Micrasema longulum | reverse complement strand
TGTCCTCAATCTTCATAGAGTACTTTTTTTTTTCTTATTTAAGATTTATGTTTTTTCACTTTAATTGTGTAACACGTTCTTTCATTATATTTGTAAAAAACTTTAACTGAATACATTTACTTTTTTTTTTTATAATGTAAAAAAAGTATTCAATGGCAGAAAATAACGTCTTGAAAAAAATAACGATTACCCGATTAGCGATTCGGATAAAAAAGATAGAAATAAAATGTCAATGTTAAAGAGTCTTTGTGGATTGAAAATTTTATTCAATACTTACATAAAACATGATCGTTTGACTAACGACCAAGTTTGTCTAAACTGTGAGGCGGTACTGCCTCATTTTTCCACTTCGTTTCAACGTTCACAAATAAAACTTTTGTGTGAATCGTGTAACACTTCTTCGTTTTCTTCATTAGAAATAGCTCGTTAGGTAAGTTGTGAAATTTTCAAGACTTTGAGCTCAAAGTTTGTAATGAGATCATAACTCTAATGTAAGTGAATTGCTGCATAATGAGAGTATGGATATACTGTCAAAAATCATTGTTTTAAAAATATTAAGCTTTCAGATAATGTAGTAAGGCTTTTTGATACAAGTTAGTAACTTATATTTGACTACAATTACCATACCTTTGATTTCAGGAGAATGCAGAAAGCTGGCATTGAGTTTACCCAAATCCTTACGAGTTCCGGTGGGTTCATGAGCTACTTGCATCGTTTCAAGATCTCCAAGATCAACAAGCCTCAAGATGTTGAAACACTTGGCGGCCTCCGTGGTGTAGTGGTCAAGACGCTTGATTCACGCACGGAAGGTTCCGGGTTCGATTCCGGTGAGAACACAAAAATTAAAATGTGATTTTTCTCAAGCCTGGGTGCTCTGTGATGTAATTCACCACTGTAATTAGGCCTCCTGGTCTGTTGTGGTGCAAAAAAAAAAATGTAAAACACTTCAAGATATTCCTCTCGTGTTGATGAATTGCCCCCTTTTCAGTTTTAGAGACAACGGCTGGATGCAGAAGTCTGGGCGAGGACCTATGCGACAGCGGATCGGTGATACTTCATAAAAACTTCACACGAGAAGTAGTATCTAACATGGTCAAGTTAATGCAGAACATTGATAAAATAAACCAAAGTAGGACACAAAATGCCGAATATATTTCTTGTGGAACGGAAGGCCTGTCAATGACTGTCAACAGGCTGGCTTCTTCTGAAGAGTTTTAAGTGGTTTCCTCTTTACAAGAGCAAAAACTGACAAGTTCCTATTGACTCACGATAAAATATCCCTCCAGATCCCTACACTGAAAAAGAAAATAGAAACTTCTTAAAAGCAGAAATAATCTACTTTAAGAAATATAAACCTTGTACACGTAAGCAATGTAAATAATAAATGCAACTCATTTCTAAAAAAATACATTATACTATTTCTGAGATATTGCACATTTCAGGTTAAAAGCTAATCCCAAATCAACAATTTAAATAAAACTGGAAGTTAAATACTATAAAATATTCGTTTTCATATTATATCAAAATATGAAATATTTTTCAACAATATTTTGATATGTCCAAATGTTTGTTAACAAGCTGGATCTCCTCTATAGTTAAATATAAATAAATTTATTGCAACGGAGAGGGAAAGCTTTTCCAATCATTAAATATGTCTAAACAACCGTCTAGTCATTTTCTGGGCTTTAGTGAACTAACTAAACTTTAGTAAACAAAGATTATTACCATTTATTAATACATGTCATTTAAAAAAAATGTGGTTGTGAATGTCTTATGCCAGAAACCCGGAGATATTATGTATTTCGTAGATAATATATACATATATAGGTATATAATATGTTTATTCCGTCTGCATGGTAGTGAATTGGTTGATGTATTTGCCTAGGATGCATGAGGTCCCGGGATGAATTTCCGCAAGGGTTGATATGGAATATTGGTATGAAAGGCGTAAGAATGATCACTTACCATTATTTTATTTTATTTATTTTTGTATTTTACAATAGATATACATTAGTTACAAATACAAAATTAACTATTGCATTAATACAAAAAAAATATTTACAAAAGCATGGCTTGTGAGTGAGTATATATTTTATTTAAAATTGAAATAAGGTCCACTGGAAGATTACGATAGATATCAAGAAGTTAAAAAATGAGTGCTTTTATTTAAACACAACTTTTTAACGCTAAAAATAAGGAAATTATAATAAATTATTCTAGTCATTAAAAAAAAAACTATTAAAACTAAAACTAAAACTATTTATCCATGATTTAAAAAAAAAAAAATAACAACAAAATGTATGTATCAAACGATCTAGGTATACTGCATTTAGTGAACCGATGCAATTATTCCCCTGGCATAATCGGATGCGTACCTAGTTATGATGACATTTATATTATTGTTGTATGTTTACTAAATGGAAGATGGAAAGACCGAGAAATATATTGAAAGGAGGGTGAGTGCCGGGAACACGGTGAACGGCACACTAAAATCTACTTTGGCAAACAAATGTTTATAGCAGGAGGCAAAATTGGCAGTTCACAGTAGAGTTCTAGTGCCAACTCTAATGTATGGGAGCGAACTATGTAATTGGAAAAATAATGATTAAAGTAGGTTAATGCTGTCGAAATGCGATCCCTCAGACGAATGTGTGGTAAAACGATGTATGATAGGTGCACAAATGTCGAGATCCGTGAACTGTGTAAGGCTGAGACTTGCATTATCGAAAGAATCAAGAAAAGGGTGCTGTATTGGTTTGGAGATGTAGAGCGAACGGACAGCGAAAGAACGGCTAAAGGATCTACGATGCGAATGTTGATGGATGCAGAAAACGAAGAGAACCGAGAAAGACATGGTACGATCAAGTCCATCAAATACTTGAAGATGGACATGTCAAAAGTAGGAATAATCGGCGTGCGTGCATGAGAAGATGTAGAGGAAGCGAGGTCAGTATGCAAGGACAGAGTGATATGGCGTTCTATCCTTTCTGCTTACTCCTACGAGGAAACGGCGTGATGGTTTGTTGTTGTAGTTATAATATTATTGTTCATTATATTTTTATACCGATTGATATATATTTCAGTTTTGTTAGTAGGTATTGTGTTGATCATTTCATTTATTTATGTGTGTAATGGTTATTGCTTTTCTTCCATTGTTTGAAAAATCGTAGCATTGGGTGAATTCTGTGAATGTTTTCAAGATACAGGAATTTTGTTTCTTTGTCTATTTTGTTTTTATTGACACGTTCTTTTTCTATTCGAATTGGGATCTAGAAAGTATGGCCGCGGTCTCAATTTGGAACTATCACTGTAATACAGGGAAACTAGAACAAGGTGAATGTGCTGACCATCGGGCGCGTACGGTGAATATTATCAGTACGAATGCCAAAAAAAGAACGTGTCTTCCCTTTTAGTAGGGATGATAGTACATAGGTAAACGTAAATATCTAATTAAAATCAATAACGCATAGAATCGCTTTTATAAAGCGCGAATTATATTATGAAAATAATGCTATATAAGTTTTCTACGAGTACCTAAAACTCGAGATGTTCTTCAATTTCGGACAAATTTCAATAATACGTTTTTAAATATTTACGCTCTATCTTTACAAGAGACTTTTTTGCTTTGCATTATACGAGTTGGATGCTTTAATCTCTTTGTGTCTTGTAGAGCAATATGACAACGCTATAAACCATAATGCGCGTGCGCGGAAATTCGATCACTTGTAATAGAACTGGACTCAAAATGAAGAGCAGTATCCAGATTCCAGCGTATCTAACGAATACAGCTAAGGCCAAGGTACCTTGACAGGAAATACGGAACAGTATAATTTTAGGAGTATTTGAAGGTTTTCTTTTCATATTTTTAGTCATTAATAAATAGCCGCGTATCATTTTTTTTAAATAGTCAAGGGATGCGCTGCATCCATAGTATGTATGGGCGGAACGCGCCTGCTGACCATGTGTATGCGATTAATGACGAATTGACAATACTGCAGTGAGGGATACACTGAAAGCTTTCAATGTTTCTGTGTTATCTTTGCGGTTTATTGTAAAAAAATATAAACCTTCCGCTATTATTTTGCGAATATGCAAAACTAAGGAAAGCAACCACTAGTTTTTATGAACAGCTTCGGGAAACGAGCGGGCGCTTTCATTGTATATCAGTTTTATAAAGGAATACTTTTCTGAAATTATCCATTATCTTTGGTAAAAGCCCTCAAAGCTTATTTGCTAAAAAATAAAAATAATATAATATCGTCGGGTTTTGAAACAAGTTGGTAACATTTAATTTTCATAAAATGAGATTGATTCATAGCTGCCATCAAATAATCTTATTTTATAAATAGAAAAAATAATATTTCATAATATTCTACTAGAAGTTTTATTTAAATTATTCAAAACTTCAAAAGTGCAATATCTCACTACTAGTAAAATGTTATTCACCAACTTGTTTCAGAAACCCGACGATATAGTTTACAAATCTAGGAATTCAGTGATTATATGAGTTTTTTTTATTTATTTTATTTTATTTATTTTTTGAAATCCACAATCATATATATAATAAAACGGTTAAAATATGGTAGGTTCTTTTTTAAAATAATAAAAAACAAATATTTGCGTTCTTATGATACACCCAAATATTTTATTTTGAGGGCCATTTGATCGAGTTATTAAAAAATTGGAATTAACATGGGGTAGAGTGGGATTCGAACCATGGACCTTTGAGCCGTAAGTCTGAGTCATTAGCCACGGGACCACAACCCAATTTCTAATACTGGACTAAAAATGATTTCAAACATCCAATTAACAATGTACGTAATGTGTAATGAATCAATTTATGTTTTAAAAAAATTGAATTTGGAACACTATAAATGTAATATTTGCACATACCTTTGTAAGTTAAAAATAACATGAAAAAATAATTTTGTATTTACCCATCACAACTCACCCACGACGACAATGCCTGCATGCTGTCGCTGATTTCCCTTTGAACTTATTATTATTCATGTTAAATATATCACTCGCATTGGCTTCAATAATATTATTAAACAAGTTGCAAATTCTATATACTCGTGAATTTTTTGCTGCATTTGTGTTTACATCGGTGCATCAAAATTTTAGATATGTTAGTATCGGTACTGGTAACTAGTTATCGAAATAACTACAGGGTGAGTGTAGTATAGTATGTATAGAAACTGGTGATAAATACCCCCCCTACGAGAAAAATCCACGAATATCCGTGAAAACACTGGAGAATTGCATATAAATGGACATAGAAATACTATTTCAAATAAACAACCAAATTTGTCGACGCGTTTCCCTCTATTCCTGAGGGATGTATTTTGATAGTTGATCGATAAATCTAAAATTGGAATGCGTGACAGACTGCCAACCTTTGGGATTCAAAGGATATCGTTTGTACTGATTCTGAATACAGGAATTTCAGGACTAGAAAATAGGCTACAGGATACAACTAGATTAAATTATGCAATTTAAATAGAGACACGCACTACTCAGAATTTTTTATTCAAGTTTTGAATTTTGATTAATAGAACTTTCATTCAGATGATACGATAGAGTATCTAGATTTAACAAACAAATAAGAAGACGTTATTTAAAAGTTCATTAAATTATAGTTAAGTTATAAAATTATGTATTAATTATTTTGACAATTCTTCAAATGTAAAATCAGAACTTTAAGTTTTCACATAAATATGATAACATGTAAAAAAAATCCCTTTTTAAGCAGTTTTTACTTATTTCTAGTATAAATAGAAAAATATGTATATTGGGGATTATTATTATTAGGAGGTAAAAACGATATCATGAATAATGTGTGTACAAAGTATTTGTAATTTAATACTTATTTTGTTGGAATGTTTTTTCAGTAAAGAAAAAAATTTACAGTTTTTTTTTGTATTAATATTAAACATTGCTTTCCTTTGTTTTTCCAAATCTGCTCCTAAGTGTAGCATGTGAACATCACCAGATGCTTCCGGGAGACCATATTGTTAGCCAGCACCCTCGCCTCCTCACACGTCAATCTCGCGTCCCCTAGTACCACCAAATAAAGCCAAAAGATCGTCATTCACGGCCTTCTAGGATCACAATGTTAACAATCCTTAAAATATGAAAAATTAAGAAATGTTCAAACCAATATGGATTTCGGACAGGCATGGGTACTGAAAACGCAATAGCTAAATTGACTGAAACAATAGCTAAACATCTAGACAATAGGGAAAAATGCTTGGCTATTTTTCTGGACCTGGCTAAAGCTTTTGACACTATTTCACACAAAATTATATTTAAAAGGTTACATAATATAGGAATCCAAGGGCAGTTATATAAATGGTTAAACAGCCATGTAAGTGGAAGATTTCAGAAGGTAAAAGTGGGTAGTGACTTAAGCGATCCTGCTCAGCTCTCATTTGGTGTTCCACAAGGGAGCACGTTGAGACCACTGCTGTTCTTGATATATATTAACGAACTTTGTAACAAGCCATCACTTGGACAAATCATTTCATTTGCAGATGATACAGCTATAATTTATAGCGCATCAACTTGGTCAGAAACTCATAAAAAAGCAAGTAATGACTTAAGTTATATTAAAAAACGGCTAGACGAAAACCTGTTGACTTTAAATTCGGATAAAACAAAGTTCATACGTTTTAGTGCAACTTCCGCCGGGCAACCTAATGAAATTCACGAACTTCAACTACATAATTGTTCAGTGATGGTAAATTGCAACTGCAAAAAACTGAGTGGTGTTCAAAGTATAAAATATCTTGGAATAATTATAGACCAGTATTTGAGATGAGATGAACAAATTAGAACTATAACTGCAAAAATTAAGCGCTTAATACATTTTTTCATCCCACCTAGAAAAAAACTTAAAGTCCCGGACTTGAAACACCTATACCATGCACTGGCAAATTCTGTGTTGACTTACGGTCTAATTGGTTGGAGAGCTTGCTCAAAAACTGCCCTTGAACTTGAAGCAATTGCACAGAAATCTTTAATCCGAGTCATTTTTAAAAAAAAAAATCGTTATCCAAGTGACTTGCTCTTCAAAGAATTCAGAGTACTGAATATTATTCAACAGTATATATTTCGAACGGTAGTGGTTACACACATAAATAGAGACATTTACCCAAGCGTCAACCACAACCATAATACAAGATACTCCATAATCTTTTGCCAGAATCGTGGAAAGACGGGAGTGTTGTCAAGTTACGGAAGGTGTTGACCTCGCTCTTTCATGACATTGGTCGCAGGGAGTCAGAAAAGTTGATGCATGCCACGGATTGTGGAGAACCTTACTGGATGTCAAAAATAAAATATAAAAAATAAGGAATAATTTAAAAAATATATATTTATAGATGACAACCATGAAGTTTCGCATAAATAAATTGTCTATGTTTTTATAAATGAATATATGTGTATGCGCATGGGTGTATGTACGTGTGTGTGTATGTACATGTGTATATATGTGTATATTTATATATATGTGTGTATATATGTGTATGTCTGTATGTTTATGAATCAAAATGTGTATCCGAATAAGTTTATATTTTGTTTGTCAGTGCTCTGTATTAATTTGTTAACTATTATAATATATTAAAATGTAATTGCCTAGCTTGGAACGGGGTATGTACCCTTGTTAGCACGGCAAAGTGAACATGGAATTGTATTTTGATAAAGAGTGTGAATAAATAAATAAATTAGTTAAATAAAAATTGATAATTATAAAATAAAAAAAAAACAAGTCATCGATTCGGGAGTTCACAACTCAATTGAAATTAATTACAAAAAAAGTTTCGCAGAAGTTGGGAATCTATTTTTTAAGTCATGAAATTTCTAATTGCATATTGACATTATAAGTTCGTTCTAGAGGGGAATATTAAATTCAAAAACCTTTGTTGAAAAGAACAACGTGCAACTGGAACGCAGGTTCTAACGCCCTGAGAATAATACTGTGATGGAATCAATCGAATATAAGTAAAGGAATCGATTAATTGAATTATTATGAATATTCAATAATTAGTTAAACAGTTTGTAATACGAAAAAGAATTATTGACGAGTGTATTCGAATATGTAACTGCTCTCTGGTGAAAATCCTAAAATAAATACATTACGTGGAGAAAAGTCCGGCTCGCAGCGTATAGTGTAGTGGTTGCCGTGTTCAATTACTATGCTTAAAATTCCGGGCTCAATACCTGGGAAGGTAAACATGAAATATTTATTTTAAAATATGGTTTTACACTAAAATATTTCAGTGTCCCTGGATTGGCAACTGAAGCTTAAAACGAATGAATCCGATAGTGTACTGTCAGTTCCAGGATGAAGAACTTAGTTTGAACTAAGAGGCACTCCTTACATGTTGGTCCAAGATCTTTCAATCTTCTTCCTAAAGAATTACAAAACATTAAATCACTGATACCGTTTAAAGTAGGTTCGAGGTCTTGGATTAGCATGGAAGGAATAGATAGACACCTTCTTTAAAAATAAATACTGCAAATCAGCATACGTTAATCTTGTTTGTATATTTTTTCTTTCTTTATGGATATGTCATACCATATTTATATGCTATAAACATTTAAATCATTAAAAAAGGAATGGTCCATGCTCGGACGCTGAAATTTTTGTTTCCATATTCAAATCGCGATATTCAAATCATCTGGCGTCATTTCGGAAATCTCCGACTACTGGAAGGGCAGGTACTGAATAATTCATGAGCTTATTCATGGACCGTCATCGAAATATTTCAAATTGCAACCGATCCTGTAGGCGGAGCTGAGGTGGAACCCGGAAGGAAGGAAGAATGGCCGCTGACGTAGAATGTCAAATGTCAAGAAAATTCCATAATAATATCTGACATTTAAGAATTTGAACTAATGAAAAATAAGCTTAATAACAGGTAGTAGGTACTAAAAAATTACTTGAAAATAGATCAAAATCTCACCAGAAAGAGAATGGAATATACATACAGGCCGGTCTGAATTTATGTGTAAGGCGGGCAATATGAAGAACACTTCATTTTATTTTTAAATTTATTTATTTATTAACGGATATTGTCCATGTATACAATTTATAAGGTTTAAATATTACAATAAAAGAATAGTTTAAAACATTAAAAAAAAAAAGAAAGAAGCATTGACAAACATAAGGGACATCGAGACAAGATCTGGACTATTTATTTAGTGCTCGTTTAAATCGTTGTAAACTTAAATCAAAAAAGTCCAGATCTTGTCTTGAGTTAACAATACGACAAAGGCGGGTCATTGGAGAATTTAGGCCATAGTTTGTTCTATGCTGATCGATGAACAGTACTTCATTGTTTCTCAATCTACGAGTCGGAATATTGAATTTTACTTGTCCCAGTAATGATGGAACATCGATTATACCATTTAGTATGCCGAACATATATATGGAGTCAATATTAGTTCTACGTTTTTGTAGACTAGAAATATTTAACATTGACTCTTTTTCAGCATAAGAATTATTATCTCTCTCTAGTCCAAGCATCCACGCTATTTTTCGAAGCAAGCGATGTTGGACTGATTCAATGTGATTTATGCGATTGACATTGAATGGAGACCAGACCACTGAGGCATATTCAAGAAGAGGGCGAACAGTTGAGCAATAAAGAGTTTTGATTGTACGGACATTAGTAAAATCGGAGGATATTCTGTTAATGAAGCCAAGTAATTTCAGTGATTTATTTACTGTATTATCTATATGCTCGTTGTATGTCAGTTTATAGTCCAAAACAACTCCTAAATCTCTGATGGACTTGACTACATCAATTTTGGAGTTTTCTAATAGGTACTCGAAGGAAATTGGTTGTTTTGTTCTATGAAATGACATTATTTTGCAAAATGCAAATATCGATAAAATACACTAAAAATAAACTAAACCTAGATTGCATTAAACGAATAATCAATGTTGATCAAATCATTTGAATCAAAGTTGATTAAACCAACTGGTGAATGGAGAAGTATTTAAATTGAAAGGTGTTTTAAGCGTTGCCTAGTATGTGAAATAATTCAGCCAGATGAATCTCATACAAATAAACAAAACGTGTAAATTTAAAACAGAGATGAAAGAGTTCGAAAAGCGAAAAAGATAAGTTCAACCTTTAAACATAAGTCGAGTGGTGAATGTTTCACAGCTTGCCCCTCGCACACCGCATCTGAGGATATAAGTCTCCTGAGCGGTGCCCGCACATATGGAACAACTGCTCGTTGCTGAACGAGAAAAGCTGATTGAAGGATTTCTGTGTACTCTGGTTGCCATAGCATCTCAGAATTCACATTATCAAAATTATCAGTTAAATTAGCAAGGTCTTAAGTTTTGTGCCGATACTTTTTTAAAATGCCCTCTTTCTGTTGCAATATCAGCTCATTTAAAATGAAATTAACTAAATGATATTTTCAAGGTGTAGTTAACTCACTGCTTATATTATATTTATGTAATTAGTAAAATCCCTAAAACTCCCTTTCCCGGGTGCTTTGTGTAAAAAACACCCACGCAAAAAAATAAAATAAAAACAGTTTATCTAAAAAAATAGGCAATAAAACCCATAGAAATGGGTTTTCTTGCCTATCTTCTTTATATATATAATTCCTCTATACGTGTGATGTCACTGAACTCCTTCTAACGGGTCAACCGATTTAAGTGTGTTTTTCAGAGAAATATAGATCTTTGCGCTGTGCGTGTTCGTAGATATTAAAATCTTCAATTTTTTGTGTAAAAGAGAAGTAAGGAGCATAAATGTTTTATTTATCGATCCACCAGGGTTGCATTCGAGGAGAATGCATTTACAAAAAACTGGAAAGATGTTTTTTAGTGTATAAAAAAAAATGTTTTTGAATGTTTACAAACAGCTTTTGTTTTTTGTGGTTCTCAATCAGATTATTTCCTTAACTTCTTTATAATTTCTATGCATTTATTTATTTTTTACTGGATTTCTGGTAACACTAAAATAATATTAAATTCAATACATTTTTAAAAATCGTATTCCTACATAAGTACACCCATCTGTTGGTGAGAAGACCGGAGTTTGACGTTTGCAAAAAGAATGCCATATTTAAAATAATATTTTTATTATGTTTTGGAATTCAACCATAAACAAGTACCTAGGTACCTGCTTATAAATGAAAAGTATTTTTCCAAGCAGGCAAGCCAACGTTCGGGCAGGACAACGTCTGACGGGTCCGTTTGTTTTTTGTAACCCTTGAGAAATTAAAATAAAATAACATATTACAACAGAGATGAAGAACATTTAAGAGTAGGGAAAATATAGAAGTATAGGCATCTACAGGGCTTATGACCTGTCAATGGCTGGTTTACACACTGTGTAACATTTACAATTCTGCCTATATTTGAACATCTATATTCCTTCAATTCTTTCATCTGTTGATGTTTGTGAAGTTAAAGAGCTGAAACCTTTATTTATGCGGGTGAGATTCATCTAATTGAATTATTTCACCTACATACTAGGCAACGCCTGAAAATATTATTTTTTCAATTTCTATACTTCTTTATGGACCAGGTAATTTATCATATATAGATGTTCAAACGTATGCAGAATGGTGAATGTTACACAGTGTGTAAAGTGGTCACTTAAACCAGCCATTGACAAGTCATAAGCCCTGTAGATGCCTTTCTATATTACATTCTCTTAAATGTTCTTCATCTCTGTTGTAATATGTTAATATAAACAGCTCCCTAGGGAGTTGAATCCAGTCCTTGTCTACAAAAATTTGGACAAACTCAAAATATTGTTGTTAAAATATAACAGTTTGGCTGTTTTGTCTGTTAGCTCACTTCATCTGCAATGGGCTCATTTAATACATATATACGCAAATCTGGTTTTGGGTTTGATTTCCGGCGAGAACACAAAATTCAAATATTTTTTTTTTCAAGCCTGAGTGTACTACGCTGTAATTTACCACTGTAATTGAGCGGCAAATATTTTCGTTTATTTATTATTGTTTGTCGGCATATTTTTAAACAATCAAAATTACAATTGCATTTCTATAAAAACAATGTAATTATTTTAGCAAAACATTATGTCGTGAAAGGTTCTTATAACTGCTGATTAAATGAATAAATAACCAGATCTCTAGGTGACTGTCTTCGACTTGATAGCTACTTATAGGTTAATACTTAGAGTATATATATCTATATATTTATATACTCTAAGGGTTAAGACATTATTTAAATCGCCTAGTGAAATCTAATGTTAGTCTTTAATTTTAAAGCGTATTGTATAATTCAAAACTGTATTGATTGATTTGGGGTTAATTTTGTAGATCTCCATATTTAAACTTATAATATAAGAAATCGAACACTTATTTGAGTCTACTGAGCACGTAATTTTATTTTTACAAATATAAAAACAAAAATATCGTGACAATTGTTTCGCCTTGTTAGGGTATTTTCAAACGAATGTGAAGATTAGATGGATTGATTGTCTTTATATAGTTATATAATTCAAGGTACTTGAGTAACAGATAGTAATAATCTTATGAACTATGGAATGTACATTCATCATAATTGCGGGGAAAGCCAATAGTTAAGGGCAAGGCTAAGTGTTTAATAGGTAATGGGGAATTTAGGTGTTTATTTATTTCGGTATTTATTATTATATTGTACTACATAACCAAAATTATAATTTATACAAATTTGCTTTGACTGTCTAAACAAGGGTTATTTACCCCGTTCTAAGACAGATAATATAAAAAAATAAAAAATATAAAAAACAGTAATCAATATATAGAAACAGTTATAAAAATAGAGGACAAAGTGAAAAACAAAGTAAAAAATAGAATTAAAACTTGATAAACATTGCAATAAAAACAAAGTAAAAATGTAGTAAAAAAATAAAGCAATAACACACAGTAAAAACTAAGCAATAAATATAGTAAAAACATGGTAAAAAACATAACAGATTTATAAATATGTAGATATTTGATAAATATAAAAATATTTAAAAACTCGGTAACATATTTAAAGTAATAGTAAAAAAATGAATGTATGTGTATAGAAAAAAGCATATTTTAAAAATAATAGCAAAATACCGATTAGAAAGAGAAAAAAAAACATATTAAAAAAAAGTAACATGTAAATTTTATATATTTGAGGATTTATATTTGAGTTTCGGAAAAAAATATATGACAAAGTAAGTATTTATTGACATACATGAATGCATTGTAAGATAATTAATTAAGCTTTATAATTTTATTTGTTTAGAAAATATTGTGGAAAATATTTCAATAATATTATTTTTTTTAAATTATAAAAAACACCAACCTATAATAATATCATTTATATATTTTCCACAATATTATCTTAAGATATAAAACTATAAATCTTCATTAATTATCTTACAATACATAACTTACTTTGTTATATATTTTTTCCGAAATTCAAATATAAATATCTAAACTCCCCATTAACTATTAAACACTTGGCCTTGCCCTTAACTATTGGTTTTCCCCGCAATTATGATGAATGTACATGCCATAGTTCATAAGATAATTATTATTTGTTACTCAAGTACCTTGAATTATATAACTATATAAAGATATTCAATCCATCTAATCTTCACATTCGTTTGAACATGCTCTAACAAGGCAAAACAATTGTCACGAAATATTTGTTTTTATATTTAAAAAAGTAATATAAAGTGTTCAGTAGACTCAAATCAGTGTTTGATTTCTTATATAATATGTTTTATGTGGTTTAAATAATATCGGTTTTATATGTTGACCTAAAATTGATGCTAAGTGCTTTTAAACAAATATCTGATGGCATAAGGGGCGAGAACACACGCTTGCTTTAGATGCGAATTTCCATACGACACGTCCATATTAGTACGCAGCACGCATTGAGGATACTATTGTGTATGCTGGTAGAAATATTACGAACATTGCAAAGATCCGTGTAGGATCGTAACAGCAGTATCGCGCAGGCAAATAATATTAAAATACTTTAGACGTCTTTAGCTTATTGCCTCTTTGAACTGGAGAAGTGGGAGAATGTGAAAGGGAAATAACGAGAACTGACGGATAGAAAGTTGTGTGGGGTCGAATGGGGTAAAAGTGCCTGTGGGGTTAGCAATATTTTGAGTTTGTCAAAATTTTTTTAGACAAGGACTGGATTAAACTCCCTGAGGGGCTGTTAACATTAACATTTTACAACAGCGGTGAAGAACATTTTAAAGACATAGGTAGCATAGAAGTCTAGGCATCTACAGGGCTTATGACCTGTCGTTGGTTGGTCTAAGTGGCCACTTTACTAGTATTCCTTCAATTCTTTCATCTGTTAATGTTTGTGAAGTTAAAGAGCAGAAACCTTTATTTAAGGGGGTGAGAATCATCTAATTGAATTATTTCACCTACGTACTAGGCAACACAACGCCAGAAAATGTTTTTTTAAATTTCTATACTTTTTTATGAACCAGTGGATTTACCAACAATATTTTGAGTTTGAAAGAATATAGATGTTAAAATATGGGCAAAATAGTAAATGTTACACAGTGTGTAAAGTGACCACTTAAACCTGCCAATGGCAGGTCATAAGCCCTGTAGATGCCTAGACTTCTATGCTACCTTCTCTAAAATGTTCTTCATTTCTGTTGTAAAATATTATAAGTATTTTTCCTAATAGGTACACGGCTAATTTTTTTGGTGACTTCACTTTTCATTTAGTGAAATCCAAACATCGTTTTTTTTTTTTAACATAAATGTATGCTTATAAGCTATAAATAGTACCGGATTATAATCCTTATGGTTGGCGTGTACGATAGAAGGAGTAAATACTTCGCATATTACGCTGTAAAAAGCTCTTACGGATTTTATTCCCGTGAAATTGACGAGAAAAACGTGTAATTACCGTTAATAGAATACACTCTCAGTTCGATTACGCAGTAATGAAACAAGAACAGGTTCTCTCCCCTTCTCGCCTCAGTGTGAAATGGCGGGAAATGTTCGTGACATCCTTTGTTCATTCAATTAAAAAAGAAGCCATTCTACAAAATGGCGGCGTAAACGTTTTAGTAATGAAACAGGCCAAAAGAAAACTCGGCAGTTCGAGGAGTCCCGCGCAAAACGTTCACATGATTTCTGTTCAATATTGACGTTGCGTACAGATCGTTTATTCCTTTTTTGAGCCTAGTTTCCTGTAAACTTAATCTGGGTTTACTTTATTTCTGCCCTCGGAGCGGCTTACTTGGGAGGGATGCTTTATGCATTATGATGTTTTTGTTTCGATTCTTGTGAAAATAAATGGTACGGAAAGACTTAAACGGTTTGACGCCACTTTATGAAAAATTTTTTTTTTTTTTAATTACAAAAAAAAACATTGATGTATGACGACAGCAACTTGAAAGTATATTGAATAGCTTAAAATCTAGTACTTTGAAGAATAACATTTTAAATAATATATATCTAGTACCGTTGATCGTATCAAATAACAAAAAAAAAACAACTTCGCGAGGGAAGATAGTTTTTGATTCGTGATATTACAACCAACACACAAATAAAAAGGATTAAAAATACATTTATTGTAAAACCTTAGATTTTTTGCCTAAATTGGGTTTAAGAGGATATGCGGTAGTTAAGAATTTAGACACATCAACAATATTTTGAGTTTGTCCAAATTTTTGTAGACAAGGACTGGATTCAACTCCCTGGGGAGCTGTTTATATTAACATATTACAACAGAGACGAAGAACATTTAAGAGAAGGTAATATAGAAGTCTAGGCATCTACAGGGCTTATGACCTGTCAATGGCTGGTTTAAGCGGCCACTTTAAACCTTCCATATCTGCTTCTCTTAAATGTTTTGCATCTCTGTTGTAATATGTTAATGTAAACAGCTCCCCAGGGAGTCGAATCCAGTCCTTGTCTACAGAAATTTGGACAAACTCAAAATATTGTTGATAAATCCACCTGGTCCATGAAGAAGTATAGAAATTGAAAAAATAACATTTTTAGGCGTTGCCTAGTATGTAGGTGAAATAATTCAATTAGATAAATCTCACCCGTATAAATAAAGGTTTCAGCTCTTTAACATCACAAACACCAACAGATGAAAGAATTGAAGGAATATAGATGTTCAAATATGGGCAGAATGGTGAATGTTACAAAGTGTGCAAAGTGGCCACTTAAACCAGCCATTGACAAGTCATAAGCCCTGTAGATGCCTAGACTTCTATATTGCCTTCTCTTACATGTTCTTCATCTCTGTTGTAATATGTTAATTTAGACACATGTTTATTTGAACATTGTCTTTCTGTCACTCTCTCCCGACGTTTGGCTGCACCGATTTCCGCTACTCAAAACTGAACAAATTTTTGTTTTTTTTTAGGAAAGTGCATCAAAATAACATTTTCTGTATAGGTACTTTTACCATTATCCAAAACTATTAACCATATTTGTATACCGTATGTCTGAAGATGGCAGATAAAACGGAGCGCTTTTTAGGGTTTTTGGATGGTCCTATCATCCATAAAAAACAACTCATCAAAAAAGTAAAACTACAGCGACATGATATCAAATAATTGCGTGTCATCATCCAAGGAAAAAGTATGGAATAACGTATGTATAAAGAAAGGTTCAATCGCGCTTCCTCTGAAAGCGAAATCGATAATTTGATGTCACTTCAAGATCAAATATTTTAAAATTTATTTCAACAGAGAGGGAAAACATTTTTAAGATGGGAATATGGGAGTTTAGGAATTTAAAGGGTTTATGACCTGTCATTAGCTGGTTTAAGTAGCCACTTTACATGCTGTGTAACATTCATCATTCTGCCCATGTTTTTTTTAAAAATTTTATTTTTGTATATATATTTGGACCCCTGTATTTAGTAGCCTTACGTGTCATGTACAAGGTTTAGGTACTCAGAAAAAATCGTCTTTGTTTGTCTTGGAAATGGGATGTTCAATCACTGATTTTGGTTTATTACCTTTATGAGTCCAATCACCATTGTTCAAAGTTTAAGAACAATGGCGCGTGATAACTACTTTTAACTACAGTGTGGATATCTGTTAAGGATATTCCATCTTTCCTGCATTCTGCTTCAAGATTATGGCGTTGCAAACTGAAAAATGGGCACTGAAATAACAGATGTTCGATACTCTGTGAAGAAATATCATCGCATGGACAATGGTCTTCATTCCTTAATTTAAACCTATATAGATAACTTCTCATAGCTCCTGCTCTGCCCATGTTTGAACATCTACATTTCCTCAACTCTTCCATCTTTTGACTTTTGTGAAGTAAAACAGATAAAACCTTTATAACGTAGCTGAGATTCAACCGGCTGAACCAAATCACCTACTAGGCAACGCCTAAAAACAATTTTTCAATTTTTATACTTCTTCATTTACCAGGTAGTAATTCAACAATGTTTAAATATGTCCAAATGCTTACAGACTGGCTGGATTTCCTCCCTAGGGAGTTGTTCATATTTAAATTTATTTCAACAGAGAGGGAAAACATTTTTGAGAAGGAAGTATGGGCATTTACAGGGCTTATGACCTGTCATTGGCTGATTTAGGTGGCCACTTTACACACTGTGTAACATTCACCATTCTGCCCATGTTTGAACATCCACATTTCCTTAACTCTTCCATCTGTTGACTTTTGTGAAGTAAAAGAGCTGAACCCTTTATCACAATTTAAATATGAACAACCTAGGGAGGAAATCCAGCTAGTCTGACAAGCATTTGGACATACTCAAACATTGTTCTATTATTTTTCTCCAGAAATATTTTTTTGTTCATAAAATGTCACTTCTATTTTTCACGTTTTAATTGATTCGCATACATTTAATACCTTCTGTTAGATAAATAATCCACAATGAATAAGCAGTTTGCAGTGCTTATAACACAGCCAAACAAATCCCATGTATCAAGAGTTTCGTAGGCCAGTATATGTATATGTGTCATAAAGGTTGCGTGACATCTTTTCAACGTGCAGAGGGGTGACATAAAGGGGTGGGAGGGGGTGCAGGGGAGGGATGACACCAGGAAGGGAGGATTGACACATACCCTGAAGCCATCAAGAATAACTGAAATATCAGACCGAGAGTTCCGAAATATAAATTTATCGTAGTAAATTTTGACAGGGTTGCATATTTAATTATAAATGAAACTAATTTCCGATACTATTTTATTTTACAACATTTAATAATCACCAAGAAAATTGAAATAAATGAATCATTTGTGAAATCGATTCCTAGGCAGTTCGTTAAAACCGCAAAAAGCTTAAGTTAAGAGAGGCATATTAAAAATAAAAAATGTACCGCCGAATATTAATCATAAAAAAAATATTTGGTGTTAACAAAAGTTGAGTCCGTTTTTTTTATCAAATTTTAATATGAATACCAAAAACAAAACGGTAAAGGTTATCATCATCATTCATTATTCCCTTTCCGCTCTTAATGGTGCATAAGACACTGCATTGGTTCACCAATCACAGCGTATTTTGATCATTTTTGTTACGAATATAAGATGATCAGTCTTAAACTTCAGGCACCAGTCCACGGAACAAGAAATATTATAGTGTAAAAACACACTTTTGAATATTTCTATAAATATTTCATATAAAGCATGTCGGGAATTGAAACCGAGACCTCTTACATGATAGGCAAACATGCTGACCATTATATAACGAGGTTATACGCCATTCGAAATATAATTCCGTGCTCGACAAGATATTATTATTTAAATTATCACAGTAAAAATATTATTAATTAAATATCATTTTTTGATTTACAGAAAAAAGTTAATTTAAACTTTATAAAACCCAATCCTTTGTTATCATAAAACAATTTTACTTTAACATGATTTAAGTATTCAACAAACAAAATTTGTAAGACAAAATAATAATGTGATACACCCCTATAGCGCTTGATTCTAAAAGTTACTCGCAAAATAAGTTTATTATTGAAATATGAAACAATTTTGTGATTTTTTTACTAAGGCCAACTATTTCAAACTCACCGCGCAAAAAGACTCGGAGGCTTGTTTTTCTTATTACCGTTTTGCATTCTTTCCCCTTTACGACTAACCAACCCTTAAAGGATAAAATTTTAAGATTGATTCTCCACGCAAGGTAAAGATTCGCTTAACTCGCTTAGAACTGAAATAGCATTGAAAGCCTCAATTTTATGATCACATTCCACTAAATCTTAGAAATCTATATTTATTTACATTAGTAGGATAACAGTATTGAGTTTTTAAAAATATTTGTAATAATTAGAGATTTTATTTAAAAAATTCAATAATCTTTTTTGAAATAAAATTTACCTACCGTTATTCAGATAATCGTTTTAATTTAAGCATAATCAAAAATCGATATTTTATATTATTATGCTTTTTGTTACATTTCAGTAATTTTTTTCGTATTTTTTTTATGCGTAATAATCATATAGGTACCCAAATGATTTAATTTAATGCTAATTTTTAAAATGTTAATAAAACTTGTAACTGACTATATTCAAATGCACCCTAGCTATATCGCCTATCAACTGGAATGATTATAACTAATATCATATATACATTTGTAATGAATAAATAAAATAAAACGTACAAAAATATCGCACACAAAAAAAGCGGCTAACAGAGGGCGCTGTCAAAACTTTATAAAACATGATATAACATTCCGCTCTATTTTCATCACCGATAGGCTCACAACGAATACTTGCCATTTATTTTCTAAAGCTCTTGATTAATTATTATTTGTATTATATTTTTTTATACACGGCGTTTCTGCCACTTACATAAAATGTAATTTAATAATTGTTTGTAGAAAAATAATACAATATGAGTTTTTAAAATAGTAATAGATGTTTTATACTTAGTGAATTTGGACTAAATGGTTACCTATAAAATAAAATAAATGTAGTGCAAATGCATTATATGTTAGTGTATAGGCACTAACATAGAAATATGTAGGTACATTACATGTGTTTAAGTTGCGTGGCGGCCGGCTCTATTTATTCCTGTTTTGGGTCCCTAGTCGTCCACACATCCTTGTTATTTAATTGTACTGACCCCTCTAGTATAATTGTCACACGAAGTATCAGAATTTTCAATATTAATCTAATAAGTATTTATCTAATAAGTATAAATCCAATGAGCGAAGGAAAATATATGAAGAACAAACGGCCAATCAGTGGATCAAGCAAGCACAGACAAGGCCAATATATTTTGGAAGCATGAAACGCCTACAAATGAACTAATTTAGGTTTTCTCGGGGCATGGATGCATGAGGAAATATCTGCATTGCTTTGGCGGCGAGATGACAGTTGCTGCCCATGTGATGGCATCACTGAGCAGACTGTAGAACATATTTTAATATACTGCCCAATGTTTGATAGGCCAAGATGGGAGCTTGAATGCAAACTAAACACTCGGATTGCTGCGAAAAATAACCTAGCTGAGCATCTGAACTGTAATAATACACGAAGATTGACTGTTTGATTCATTACAGGGACGATCAAGCAGGCTAAGTTATTTAATGGTGGTATTTAGCTCCTTTTGTTTTTTTTTATGTCCAACCTTTACAATTATTTTTCATTATTTGTTAATTTCATATTTCAAGTGTTATTTTCTTTATTCTGACTGTACTTTGATGTTAATTATAATTAACTACGGTGTAAAAGTTAATGTCAACTAAATATAACTTCAAGATAAATAAATTCGATAAAACCTTGAATATAACAAAAGCAAAGTACAAATAATTAACAACTAAAAAAAAAATCCAGAAAAAGTGTTTTTCGAACCTATTGTGATCACTTGAACCTGGAGAATTAAAAAATTCATACCAATGATTTCACGATGAATATCATTGAAAACTCTGTGACAAATAAATTTTACGTAAGAAATTTTTATCGCGTATCGTTTAATAATCACGACGTATATAATTAAAAATAACTGTTTTTCAAGGATGGATATTTGAAACATCACATCATTCAAACAGAAGCAAAATTACTAATGATTTGAACTATTACGGAAGGTAAATATCTAATTTATACAGTGATTGAAATTGCGAATGGAAAATTTTAAAATTCCATCAGAAATAAATTTAGGAACTTACGTAAAATACAAAAAATGACAATGCTCCGTGAGCTTGTTAAAGATATATTTTTTAATCTTTCTATTATGCGACTTAAGATAACTTAAATAATCCTCCAATTGTATTAAAACCATTAAAAAGGAATTGAATTTTCAATGTAATTTAATTAGACTATGGGAATATTTTGAAACGCTAGAGTCGCCTGTCTCAAAAGAAATGGACTATTTACGCACAGTGTCCTAAATAAACAGAACCAACGTATTGATTTGTTCGTCAGTTCGAAGAAAGACTTTGAGCTGGACACATGTCGGTTTGAATTATATTTTTTTGAAAAATATAAGCCGAGATGTTATTTTTATTCTAAGCATAGCATAAAATAATCGTTTTGTGGTCCTGTGGCTAGTGTCTCGGACTCACGGATCAAAGGTCTGTGGTTTGAATCCCACTCTACCCCAATTTGATTCCATTTTCTATTAGTGAGTTATTTACAACTCGTTGAAAATGGCCCTCAAAATTAAATATTTGGGTAAATCATAAGAACTCAAATATTTCTTAAAAAAAAACAATTCGAATCACTAACTTGCACCAATATTAAAAAATATTATACAAAGACTATATTAACATATTTATACAAATACTGTTGAGTTAATGAATTCTGTCAGTATTCTCGTTATCTAAAAACGGTACTTCCAACAGGCAAGTGACTTTGTGATATTTTTTAAATTACGTATTAGCTATTCAAGAACAATTTTTTTTAATTAGACTGAGGCTAGATCTGTGCGACACTACCCGAATGTAAGCTAAGGCTGCACATATTTTCCCTTGGCTCTGTCTGGAGCATGATGGCTGCTAGTTGCCAGCCGACTTCACCCTTAACTACATCATCATCGTCATTCTCTTTCTGCACCTTATGGTGCATAGGGCACTGCATTGGTAAACCAATCGCAGCGTATCTTGATATTTTTTTTATTATATGAAGGTAAGATGATCAGTCTAACGCTTCAGGTGCCAGTCCAGGGACTTTGAAATATTCTAGTGTAAAAACGCCTATTTATTTATTTATTAAAAAAAAATTACGGACAATGTCCAATTTAAATAAATCATCTAACGAAAAACAATAATAATACAGTAAAAAATAATAATAAAAGCAACATAACAAAGAAAAGCAAAGACGAGTTAATAAATTAGACAGGTATTATGGAATCCAGGTTAATTCTGCAAATATACAGTCAATTTATTGGGAATATTTTTTCAGTCTTTTTGTAAAAAAAACTCAATTTACAATCAAAATAATTAATATCTTGATTTTCATTTACAAATCTAATCATTCTGGGTAGAGGCGCATGGGAACCATAATTAGTCTTATGATGACTAAGGAAAATAATTGTATTATTTCTGAGTCTACGTGAAGGAATATTAAGAGGTATTTGTTGGAGAATAGTTGGGACATCAAATAAACTATTAAATATTTTAAAAATACAAATTAAATCTGCATTAAATCGACGTTGTAAAAGACTGGATATATTTAGGAAAAGTTCAATGTCCGTTTAGTTATAGTGATCTCTTGTGATTCCGAGTTTGTACACAATGTTTCTTTTAAATTAACGCTTAACTTATTTAATGCAATGTATATGAGTAACATATTACGGAGGCGTATTCGAGAATAGGACGAACCAATGAGCGGTAAAGTGTTTTTAGAGTCAATATGTTTTCAAAATCGGATATACTAGTAGCTCTATTAACAAATCTTTAAATTAATCTTTTATATCAACCATGTCGGGAATCAAACCCGAGACCTCTTGCATGGTAAAAAAATGCGCTGACCACTACGCCACGAGGCCGATACATAGTTGTTGATTAAAGAAGATTTTCCGTTGTTATTTTAGTAAGTTTATTGTGATCCATGTTTGTCGTTCGATATAGGGATAGTTAGTTGGTATGTTTTGTATTTATTTTAATAAAATATAAAATATTTAATTGTTAGTTTGCCTTCAAAATAACTTTCATATCTCGCTGTTTGTTTCTACATAACCTCGACGATTTTTCCGTGTTTTCCATGATCACGTTAATGAATAAATACACACCGGCGGACGGGGTTAAGGGATAATATTTTAGGTGTTCCTCCCTAAGGCCGGCTAAAGGTTTACTTAAGTCTCGGGTTACGTAAGAGTTGTGTTTGTGTGGTCGCCTCGGGGTGTAAGAGGTATGCTGGGGAGGGTTATCGGAACCACAACGAGGGTGACTTTCCTCATATGAGGAAAATTATCCTGACGCGAATGACTTTGGAAATTCTGGGTTGCGTAAAACTTGTCCGACTTTACATGTATTTTTGTTGTAATGAATTATTTTATATTTAATTGTGGCAATAAGGAAATATTAAATCGTTTTTGCTGTGTTTTGTACAAGAGTGAAACCTATTTTTGAGATGTTGTAAATGGAGCGGGGTATCAATTATTTTCTCAAAAAAAATAACTCAGGGAATATTTAATAATAAATTTTAAATACATTTAAAAGAGCTGAAGAACGTTTGACATAATATTCAAATCCACGCATTTACAGGGCTTTGAACTATCATTGGCTGATTTTAGTATGTAATCACCTGTGTGGTGTAATAGCTAAAATGATTGCCTCACCTACGAAGGGTATAGGGTGTGATTGGTAGTGAGATGATTAAAAAAGAGATTTTTATTAAATTTAGGTGTAATTCACTCTTGTAGTTAGGCATTCTGGGTTGTGTGGTAGAAAAAAAACATACCTACTTGAAATTTAAAAAAGATTTGTATTTAAATAAACACTAATTGAGACCCTAACAAATTTTGACATAATGAAATATTAGATTGATGCTTTTTTATTGTATATCTAGTTTAAGAATATAAAAGTTAACTGACAAATGTTGTAAAATATAAAATAAATTATAAATGTTTTTTTTTTATGTGGCATTACTAAAATATTAAAAATAATCATATTGCCGCGACCCTTTCTTCAAGATTAAATATAGGTTTTTTAAGGGTCTTTAAAAACATTTTCTCCTTTACAGTAGGCTATAATACACGGTACAATCATTTTATTACCTCTTGTTTATACTTTTTGCATAATAATTAATAATATACACTTCAAAACGCAAACAAAAATCACAACAAACAAACTCCTACTCTCGGAGTGGAATTTCAGATCTCGTAAATAAACTACCGTGACTTCCTATAATCATTCTTTCGTACGATTTATTTAAATCTTTGATGTAGGATTTGTTATGTGATAATGGATAAATCTCGTTAGGGTAGTAAAATCAAAATGTTTATTGAAGGTTTCATCATTTAATTTGTTATTTTAAGCGGATCTTTTCCCGTCTGAGCTAGTCCGGTTAGGGGCGCGGGAAAATTTCTGGTATTTTGTCAGACATTCCTCCCCGTTCATATGAGTCGGATCGTACGTGACCGCCTTTACATTTATATTAAAATTTTTAAAGAACAGACCTTCCTTCCGCGACCCAGAAGCAGGCTGACTTAGAAAATTATTTAATAAACAAGGCTGTACGTACCCTGCACCCTTAATGCGTTTTGAATATAAAACTTTTGTAATGGAATTGCAAAAGCGCGACTCACGAGAAAATGGCGACGCGAAATGTGCTGCAAAACGAGACGGTTTTACGTATTCGAGAAAGTCTTAAATTATATTTTTATTCCACTTACAAACTACTATAAATGTACAAAAATTAATTTTAAAAATGCGATGGTAAACATATGACATATAACGTAAGTACCTATAGTGTACAAGTATATTCCGCAAATGTTATACAAAAAAAACAGTTTTTGATACATACACCGCTGGTTAATTTTAGAAAAAATATGTAATTGATTACAATTTTTTTATAATTCATAAATTATTTTAATGTGAAAAAATTTAAGTTTTTATTAACCTATTTCTGTAAAAAACAAATGCAATAAATACCTATTCTTTCCATTTTAAAAATGAATGTTAATTAACATATTACAACAGAGTTGAAGAACATTAAAGAGAAGGTAGCATAGAAGTCTAGGCATCTACAGGGCTTATGACCTGTCATTGGCTCGTTTAAGTGGCCACTTTACACACTGTGTAACATTCACCATTCTGCCCATATTTGAACTTTTTTTTTTACCCGTATAAATAAAGGTTTCAGCTCTTTAACTTCACAAATATCAACAGATGAAAGAATTGAAGACATAGATGTTCAATATTGCCAAATGACAATTTCTTCCAACCAACCAATAAAATAAAAGTTTTATTTTTATAATTCAAGTTACAGAACATATTCAATAGGAAAAAAAGTTAAAAATATATAAAAATAGAAATAAACGTATTTGTTTATAAATTACCTTAAATCAAAACTATTACTTAATGGGAAAAAGGAAAAAAGGGGAAAGAGGGAAAAGGAAAGGTGGAGAGATTAAGGAAGAGAAAGGAGATGTTTCTTCAGACGTGATTTAAACAGAGATAATGTAGTAACATCTTTGATGGTGGATGGGAGATGATTCCACAGTCGAGCCGCATGGACACTATATGAGTTAGAGAAGAAAGAGGAATTGTGTATGGGTATTAAGAGAGTGCATTGAGAATGAGAACGAAGAGGTAAACCATGAACTGATAAGCGTTGAAATTTTTCACACAGGTATATAGGAGCGTTAGGACTATGAAGTACATCGAACAGAAGTGAGAGGGAGTGATAGTCTCTCCGCTGTCTAATTTTGAGCTATTTCAGTTGCCTACGATAATCAGAAATGTGGTCATATTTCCTAAGACCAAAAATGTACCTTATGCATGTATTATGAAGTCGTTCAAGTTTATCGAGTTGCTCACAGCTTAAATCAGTCACGGAAACATCAGCGTAATCTAGAATGTGTAGTAGTAATGCTTGTACAAGAGTGCATTTAGTACTAATGGGTAAGAATTTTCGCAACCTTCTAAGTGAGTGTAAATGTCTCGTTTATTTTGGAATCGATAACTAATTTTTCGTTTTTGCTGGATTTTAATTTGGCTTCTAATACCCTCATACGTAAAAGAAAAATTGAGACTGTCAAAAAGTATAACACCAGACACCGACAACACTATCACATTAAAAAGCAAGGACAGTAAAAAAATATTACAAAATGAACATAAACATTATAATGACTTACCTCAACTAAGTTAGAGTCGACTTTTTCGACTAATTGATGAATTGTATCGCAGATAAATTATTGGAGAAAGTAAAAAGCACATACTGACCGTGACTTTACTAACCACTTAAGATATTTTATAAATTTGCATTATGTGTGAATTTAACCCGAATAAGTTTTTAAATACAAAAAAAAATAACATAAAAAACACAAAGTGATTATAGGGTATTTTCATAAATTGAGAATAACGTTGAAAATTATTTAAATATTTATCGCGGATTTTTACAATTCTAACTACTAAATCATGTAAACCAAATTTTTGTTTATAGTTTTCGGGTAAACGAGTATATTTTTATTTTTATTTTTAGTGCGCTTCTAATAACACTACAACGACCTACCTTACTATTTGAAAACTTTTAATGGAGACAAATTTAAAATCAATCTGAAAAAGCACACGATGACTCAACTAACTAGACTAGACGAGACATAAAACGACTAGACAATATTAAATTTCTAATGTTACCCTAACGGGTTTTTTAAAATTGTAAATAAATTTAAAAAAAATAAACATTGCGGACAAGAAATTTATTTTTAGGTAATTCAAAATATGCGTATTTAGACCTCTGAAGAAAATTTATCCGATGTCTCACGGAAAAAAATAAAAATACAGTTACCATCGTCATGTAATGTTTATTCATGATAATAAAAAACACGTAAAAAGACCAATTTACTAAAAATATGAAAAAAGCACTAACTGTAAGAGTTAGATCAATCTTCGCTTATCCACGCCGCTCCATGTGGTATGAGTTACATTGAACGTTCATAACGTGATGGCAATGTGATTAGACTTACACTTCAGCAACTCATCGAGTTCCAGTCGAGGGTAACAGATTCAATAAAAATACGAGTACATTTTCTTGTGAATTCAGATAAAAATTGATGCTCTCAAAGTCAGGATAAAAATGAAAATACTAGACTTTTAAAGCCTGGAATGAGTTTCTTTTTTCAAATAAACTAGTTTAGCACACAAAACGTTTTTTCTTTTAGGTTATTGTATTTTTAAATTTTTTATTTACAGTTTATCTAACAGTTTACTTGAAAACATGCCAAGTCGATGAAGTTCGGTTAAATAACACTACAAATTAGTTTGAATTATATTCGATGAGTAACATTGTTAAACATTGAATTTGTTTATACTCGTATTAAAGTTAAAATTTTAAACAGCACACTTATATATAAATTGGGACATAGCATAATTGTTGGTAAAACCTCAATTGTAACGATTATAATTTAACTTCAATATTTTTAACAATACGTTTTCCTAAAAACAACTGCTAAAAAACTTTTTTGCTTACTGCAATATGGTGATTTAACCGTCAGTACATAATTATATGGTACGTAGAAGAAAAAACTGTTTTTTATTAGATGTATTTATTGTTTATTTTCAAAAAATATATTGATCGGTGAATTGACCTTCAAAAACTAAATTTTATTTACGTATTATTGAATTATTCCGAAAACAATAATGGAAATATAAAGACAACATCTTTCTTCTCCCAGTCACGATGTACCAACAGTAAATCGTTTCTCAAGGCAATTATGTTCACTAAATGTTATTTTTCTCTGTCTTTTGTTATTCCATTTGACGTTCGCAATAAACAAAGGTGAGGCGTCGCAGCAGCCCCTAATCTCCAACTAGTCGTCCCTCTTACTTGGTCCATGGTTCAATATATCTCCATTTCTTGCAAGCTCTCGCTGTGAGCTTAGTCTCTTTCAAGAACCCTTTGTTTATCCCTTAAGGCTGAACTATGAAGTCATTTTTAAACGATAGTTTAGATTTGTTTTTATAGTTTTTGTGTGAGAATTAAATAACACACAATTACTGTAACTGTTTATTTTGAGTGTAATACATTAAAAGTGAAATCATTCGCGTAATTACCATAGTATTAGTCTAATTGTCATTTTTATAATGAAATAAATATAGTTTTACGTATTCTAACCCGACCTCTAAAATTTCTGTGAAAATAATCGGATTATATTGCTAATTATAAAACTATAAAATTTTTAACTACCTTTTACTATACAATACTATTTTTTGTCGATTGAAGCTTTTAATAAAACTTAGATCATGTGCAGCTTATGAATAAAGTTTTTTATGAATAGGTACTTCGTAAATATATAGGTATTTCTACATTTAAATAAGTTAAATTTTTTTCTCTCAAAGTCTTAAAAAACTTATGATGCTATTTTTGAAAAACATCCCGAACGCAAATTATATACTTTCTAACTCTATTTCCCTTGGTGATTTCAGGCTTTCTAAGGTAAGAATGACTGCAAATCAAAATAACCTTTACTATTAAGATTTGAATATAATTAATGAGTTGCTAGAAAGTTTCAGGAAACCTGAAAGCATCTCCACTTTTCGATCAAAATGCTCTGTGTATGTTAGAGATAAATAAGGAATTATATACAAATTTAAATTAGAGATGTTTTTTTGATTATTTTTATAGGGTTATTCTTTAAAATAAGTTGACGTAATACAGTTAATTTTGAAAATAAATAAGTATTTACATAACATCATATCAAATATAATATATAACATCATAAAATAAAAACGAAACTATATTAAACGCAAAATATTAAAATTTTCATTTTCTGAAACTAAATAGATTAAATTTTGAATAAAAAAATTGAATTGTTATCGAAAATTATAAAACATATTCCACACTTTATTATCTTTGATAATTGTTGTCACTCAAAAATATTGTGAGATTGTCAGTAAAATTATAGTGCATTCACGCTGAATAAATTACGCTTGCAGTATGAGTAAATTGTGTGTTTTTAACAAGAACTCTTTGAAATTAAAAGAACCAAATATTTCCTTCTTGTTATTTTATCAGGGAAGTATGAACACTGGTTCAATTCTGTCAATCAATCAGAATAAGCAAACAGATGAACCAAAACTACCACGGCCCGTGACAGCTCCACGCCATTATAATGGATTTTAATTGACACGTGACAGATATGAAAATAGTGGATTGACCCACATTGGACATTCTGGAAAATTATTAAATATTCAGAAGTATCGATACAATTGAATGTAGATGTTTATTCATAAACAGAGTTTACCAGTGCCAAACAATTATAAGTTATATTAAAATACACATAAACGCATGGATATTTTTTTATTTATTTACTTTATTAAAAATAACGTTTTAAGTAGGAACGATATTTTCATATTGGCCATTTTTACCTCTCTAATGGAGCCAGATGCTTGTTTTTAGAGAGGGTGTACGTTTTTTAATTTAAATTTGGGGTTTTTTTGTAATATTTATAATTTAAAAAAAAAAAAACAAAAATATGGATATGCACAAGTATATCGACGGTTAAAAGGTTAGATAGTGAGTTGTATTTATTTTTAATTTTGAAATTTTCAGCTACGTCGTATGAGCCGACTTTCATGGAGATCAGACGTAAGCCAACGTAAAAAACCTTCTTGTATGACCTTCTTAAAATTAATACATACATATTACATACAAATGCGTACATATATATAATTAATAATAAAAGAAAGAAAACGAATGAATAAAATAAAAAAAAAAACAAATAAAATGTTTCTCTTGTGACGTCTTCATCGCAATTTTGAGATGTTTTTTAAAACAATATTTTGTTTCGTTTAAAAGATCTATCGTGCTCAAAAATTTATTGAATGACGAGCATATTTTGTTAATGTATTTGTTTTTACCCAGATTTGATTGTTGAAGAGATGGTGATAAGTCTACTTTTACATTCTAAGCTTAATAAATATGTATATTGAGAGGTCATTTTTATAACATTTAATATTGTGCCTTATTACTAGCATAGAAATTCTATCGTATTTTTATAAATGATAATTTGAAAAAAAAATAGTCAAAAATTATGAGTGCCTTTCATTTCCTATGCTTATTTATGTACTTACAGTAGTTTTCAAAATGAAATTGGTGATGAAATGAAAGTGCCTTTTTAGTTATATTTTTATTCGGGTGTGAGTTTTGTCAGAACTGAAACGTATCGAGGAAGACCTTAGAAACTTCGACCACTATCTACGGAATAAAGGTGTACTTTCAGCAAGGAAAACGATCCTCACCTTTTAAATTTGTTATTTATTCAACTGCAGTGCTAGTATCCAACTTGCAGAAATGCATTGTAACTTGAAAGTGCACTTCTATGTAGCATTCTGAAATCCTTGCATTTTTATCGAAAATCTCGGGAAATTTTGGTAAGCGATAGAAAATGGAACCATGGACTGAAAATAATTTTATTAAACATTTGATTCCTAAATGATACACAAGCGAGTAGATCGAAATTTATGCAAATTTCTGTGGCGTTTGGGTAAAGAGGTACACGTCACTTAATTAAGTAAATGAGTTAAGGGGTAAATCCAATTCAGAATGTCAACCCGTGTGACAATCTTTGAAGTCAACCAGGAAAGAATAAAAAGAGGACAATGTCAATTTAGAAGACCAAATGCATGGTACTGGCATTGCAAATTAAAGGTATATAAAAAAAAAATTTTTTCAAATCATAATTCAAACATTAAACGCGCTTTTCTTGAAACGTATTTTTAAAACTGGTCTGACATCTAACTTATTAGAAAAAAACACTGATTTATTTAAAAACTAAAAAATACTTTCGCAAATGGATTTTCTATTGAATTACATACGAAAGTTGAGATTGTTTTTTTTTGTTAAAAACAATAAATCATGTGGATTTTTGCATTCAAATCTGCACTCTTCTTTTAAAAGCGGTATTTTTTCATTTCCGGATGTTGTTATATAGCTTTTTGCATACATTTATAAAATATGTATACTTTTTTTTTCTAGGTTTAAACTACAGGAGAAATCTTTTCGGTATCGGATTGCTTTGCACAAAAGATACTCTGCGGTTTTGGGCTCTAACGCCGCAATTTTTGATTTAAAAACTAGGAGAAAAAAAAAATCTTCAAACTCTGTTTGTTAAGTTTTTGAATTAAATTTTTTATTGCTTTCATTGAACTCTTCATTTTTTTTTTCTTCAAAAGGTAGTTTTTTTAAATCGCTGGAGTGGCTTTACGCCTTAAGTATGCAGTTACACTTTTTAATTTATACGGTGAAGATATACATATTAGGAAACATACATTCATTCTCATATTAATTTCATTAATAAAGTTATCGTACAAACTTTGTATATTTAGAAGATAACGAAATTAAATGCAAAATGCGTGTTAATTGAATGGAAATTGCCTTTTAAAACATTTCTCTCAAAAAAACTCAATGTAATTTTCATCACATCACATATTCAATTCTTAATTTTACGCATATATAGTTTATTCTAAAACACCACCGAAAAATGTATGTTAAATAAATAAACCCGTAAGAAATAAACCCGAAATGCTTGGCCATAGTGGCGAGCGTTTTGCGTCGTGGCGTGGGCGTGGTGAACTCAAACACATGGTCACAAGTGTAGTGTCCAAGGTGACCGCACAGACCCGGCGGGCGTCGCATACCGCGCCCGCGCCGCGTCGTAAAACGCTTACCACTAAGAGCCAAGCACTTAATGGGTCCCCCATACAATCAGTTAATAGTAACTTATACATTTTTACCTTAATATAACAGAATTCTTTATTTAAAATTAAATATGCCGTTTGATATAAAAAATTCTTGTTTTTATATTTTTACTAAATTGTTTTTGCCCAAGAAAGCCACTATGCTGCATGAATACAAAAGACACTCATATTTTTGCTAATGTCATATCCATCTCTGTTGTAAAATCTACCAACGGTAAAAATAATAACGATAGAGTCTCGTTCCTTAAGTGCTGTATGGATTCTAAGGCGGGCCGGCGATCACATTACGTGTACCCTTTCCACAACATTTATTTCAACCCCGTTATAATAATAATATAATATCCAACTAGGTATTTTTATGTGAGGTTGGGAGAGCCTTTGTTGTAGGAGTAATGTAGGAGCAAACGGCCTCCAGAGTGACCGAAGCGTGAAGTTATCTAACAATTCTAAAGGGGTTAAGATACTCAACTCCTAGAGGAACTTTTATCGATATTTTTTTCAGAATTATTTTAAGCGCGAAGACTTCTAATCATATTGCTAATCGCTTCATAGTACCCGACTCGTGTGAATAATGAATGGACACGTTATTCATAAACTACTGGAGAATATCTTTATTCCAGTAATTTGTACTGCTTCACATCAGACAGCAATATTTACTAAAGGCAGGGGTGGTCACTCATACTAACAGAGATATGTACATACTCGTCAGTTTTTTATCATAATGAGACTCGGAGTTCTAATAGAAATCTGATTTCCCAACTTAATTTTTTTAGAATTTAGTTTAGTTTAATACTACCCAACATCAAAAGAAACGTAGCAGTGGACACAGAGAGACTCAAACAGATCCATGAACATAGACACCCCTTTTACGACCATTGAATGGCTCCTCCGAGACTGGGATCTAGAAGGAGTTTCCTTAAAATCACAACTGACTTGAAGGTCTCTACAGAAAAACGCAGAGATGATCTGTGGAGAGAGAAACTCGGCGATAGGCTCTGTATAATGCCATTTGAAAGCACAAACATCGCCCACAGTTTGGACTTCCCTAAGTGGAAAGTTCTCAATAGACTAAGTGTAGGGTTCTCTAGATTTAAATACAATCAACGGAGGTGGGGTTTTCTGGAGAGAGATGACATAAACTATGACTGTGGAGAGGTGCAGGATGATCCTCATCTGCTGCGGTGTCCACAAATGCAGTTAACTTGTGTCGAGGATGATTTGAGGGTGGCCACTGACAAGGCAATATCTGTCGCTGCACACTGGAGTGGCAAGGTCTAAAGTCACGATCCGATAAGTAAGTAATTTTACTATATTTTTAAAAATATACAAGAGGGTATATTGTGACGCGTTTCGTCTTGTATGGACGTTTTCAAACTAACTTATATACTCGTATTTACAAAGCTTTTTTATGTACGAAGAAAAAATGCTGTTTCTATACAAGCCAAGATTAGTAAAGTTATGTAATTAAAAATCAATAAGGGTATACTAAATACATTTTACTAGGGACATTATGGGTTTATTGGGGAAAACCTTCCATGATTTAAAAATACTTTTAAGGGTATGACTTTATAACTTTATAAATTTATTTCAACCGAGAAAGAAAACACCCTTGAGAAGGGAATATCGAAGTCTAGGCACTTACATGGCTTATGATCCGTCATTGGTTGGTTTAAGTGGCCACATTACACACTGTGTAAATTCACCATTCTGCCCATGTTTTTTTAGTAATGTGAACATGCCACAGCACAAAAAGTAAATGATAAAAAACAAAAACAAAGATAGCATTCCTTAACATATTTTTAAGGTAAAAAAGTTGATGAATAAAGTAAAAATTTTAAATGTATTTTTTTTTTTTGTTTGTTTTTGTTTTATTTGTCGGCTTCTTGGTTTAATGGTTACCCCGTTTGCCTACCATGCGAGAGGTCTCGGGTTTGATTCCCGCTATGGTTGACAAGAAATATTTATTTAAAATAGTGTTTCTACAGTTAAAATATTTCATCCTCAATAATGATCAAAATACGCTGCGATTTGTGGATCATTGCAGTGCCCTATGCACGATGAATGGGAACGATGATGCGATGGTGATGAATATGATAAAGAAATCAATATAATATGTACATGTTCAACATGCTTGCTCCTTGTTCATAAAACAGACCTAATATTTTAACTCGTTTGTCCAATACCACAACTTGTTATCATTAATATCTAGCCTCTTAAAATATAAAATAAATTGTATACATTTTAATTGTTAACATTTATAAGTAACCGGGGTTTGAATGAGCACGTACGCAGTACCCTCCTCTCCTCTATTCAAAATATGCAAACATTTTTATAATTGGTTTCATTTTGTTTCGGGATTTGGGCACTACAAAGGAATGTTTTTGCTATAATCATAGCAGTAGTTCTCTTTTGCACACCGTTTTCATATTTTTAATTAAAATCTAAATAATCGTGTCCCTTCAAAGCACATACCACCCCCTCTAAAGTTACTCGCAATATGCTTTGAAGGATAATATTCCGTACAAAAAGTTCGAATTTCGGCGACAAAATTCGTTTTGTACGATACACATTTATGTATAATATTTATCTGATGTATACTATAGATTTTGATTGAGTCGGACAACTCGAGTGGTGATTCAAAATAATAAAATAATTCAAATAGAGAATTGAACAACTGCAACCTCTAAAAAATTAATCAGGAAACAAATAAACTACATTAATAGAATGTCGACCTCGTGGTGTAGTGGTCAGCGCGTTTGTCTACCATGCAGAGGTCTCGGGTTCGATCCCCGACATGCTTGACATGAAATATTTATTTAAAAAGGTGATATTACAGAAGAATATTTTTTAGTCCCTGGACTGACACCTGAAGCCTAAGACTGATCACCTTCATAAAACAGAAATGATCAAGATACGCTGTGATTGGTGTACCAAAACTGTGCTTTGTGCATCATTAGGTGCGGAAAGTAAATGATTATGATAATAATGTGTCAACAATCTTGATAATTTTTCCTCAAATATTTATGATATAATATAATAATGTGTTCCTTTCTAAAAGTGAAAGTCTAGGCATAACATATGCCGAGATTTTCATATTTGCTTATATGCTTATATGAAAAAGGACTACATATTCTAGCAACACTTTGTACATCTGCATTAAAATGATTATTTTTCGTTTTTAAGGCAGTGAAAAATGACAACTTAGAATGAAAAAATCCATATTGGAGTATTGTAAAGTTAAGTTCCCTTTTTACAAAATTCACATAAATAATGCTGAAAGAGTCCAACGAAAACTTTATGGTTCATTAATTTTAATCTCATATTCCTATAAAACAAATTGACTAAATATCTTGGTTAATTTTTTTTAACACACTTTTTCTGAAGAATCGCAGCTGACCTCATATTTTCATATAGAATCATCAATTTTAAATTTGATTGTTGCGAACTCTTGGATTTAATAATCATTAATCAGAAACTAGACAAAATAGTCTTTATTGTTTACACCCTTCTTAAACCATATATCTTTGTCACTCATCTATACCGCGTATACACAGACTAGGAAATGAATGTACCTCTCATATCGACATTTTTAACTCGAGTCTGAGAATTCAAATCATCTTTTTGAAATATTTTATGATGTTCTATAGTAACGATAAACGAATTATTTGCAAAACCTACTTAAGATAACGATCTGGTGTTAATTTATTTTATTTTAATAATATACCGACCTTTTAAATATCTTTTGTATGCTGACATACATACATGTATATATATATTTGTTTCTTGTTATTTTTCTTTTTCTTTTTATACCAATGTTTTAACATTGTTTGTTGATTTTTGTAAATCTAACTAACTCAATAAGTCGGTTAGTTAGATATACAAAAAATACGAAAAAAGATTAAAACATGGATATAAAAAGAAAAAGAAAATGACCAGAAAAAAATATAATACTTGTATGTATGTCAGCAGTGTGAGTTAGGTAAGTAAGTTAAATGCACAAATGATATTTATTTGTTTATTTTTAAAATTTAAATTTACAGTACGCCCAAAGGGCATTTAAAAAAAATATACAGGTAAGTACAAAACATAGTAAGTAGTAATTTAAAAAATAAACAACGCATGTAAAAACAATAAAAAGCATAGTGCTATGCAAAATAAAAAGTGAAACTTTACATTGTAAAAAAGAAAAAAATATGGATATACGAAAAATGATTTAATAAAAGAGAAAATTGTAAATAACTTGTAAAGAATTTTAACAAAAACAAATATATATACGTATAAAAAATATAGATATTGTTATATTTTATATTGTAAAAGGTACTAAATAATAATTTAAAAAAAAAAACAACATAGTTGCGATATCCTTTAACTTGATAATTTTATAAAATATTTGTGGTGATACATTAGGTCTGTGTTAATTAATTATTCGTCCCAACTCAATACAGGACTATGATCCCACTTATGTCTCTAAATGTTCAATAAGCTAAAAGTAAATATATGAATAATTGCAACTCTACGACCGTTCAACTGACTGAAGCAATTATCAAAAATGTTTTTTGGAAAAGTTTTATCCCTTGTGATAGTAGCACTTGGTAACCCGTCATTTTCTTACAGTTATTAATTGAAGTTTATTTCAGCAAAAAGATTCCCGACCAAATGAAGAGACGACTACCCCCAAAGATACGAATTATTATTCTTCCAGTCAGTTGTCGAAATTGGTTTCGTTTGCGAATAAAGGCGCATTGTTTCAGGAGTTGTGTTGCTTTATCCATTTAGAGCTGCGCAAGAGTTAGGGAGAAGAAATGACGAAACGCCATCGATGGGGATGCTGATAATTAATTTATTTCATATTAACGAAATTGTTTGATTAAATTTCCTCAATGTTTCACGTAACTTCGCCATAATTTGATTTCGAAGTATTCGGCTTAGCAGGACTTCGGAAATGATTAGGATCACTTTGTTTTTGAATTAAACTTTGCTGTTAAAATGACGAAAACATAAAAAAAATAACCAAAAAACCATTTCGATCAACACTACGTCTTTCTTCAGAGTCGCTATCAAACAACGAGGGCATAAAACAACATAACATAGATTCTCCCTTAATCCTAATTAATCGTTAACGAATCACTCTTTTAACTCGAATCATTAAAATTTATCCATAAATTAGCCTCTAATGTAATTGTAGACGAAGAACTAAAACTTGTTAAAAATTGAAGTCAACATGGACATAATACGAGAATATCAAACAAATACAAATACCATATACAACTTTCTAAAACAAGACAAAGACAATCAAGACTAATAAACCAGGGACTGAAATTATACAATAAACTACCAGACAAAACTAAACAAAAGACTCAGACAAGCTTTTCAAAAGATGTAAAAAATATTATTTTGAACAACAGAGTATAAATGAAAAATGTATAGATTATTTTGTGTAAAATGAATGTAATAATCCGTAACTATCCATAAATTTTCAAATATTTTTTTTTTTTAAATCTTCTTCTTTTCCACATCCGAAAAAAAATGGAGTATGTGGACATCACCAGTTGCCTCCAGGAAACCTTATCGCCAGCCAACATTTTCGCCTCTTTCTACGTCAATTCAGCGCCCCTTAATTCCGCCGAATAAAGTCGAAAGATCGTCACCGATGGCCTTCCAGGACGGCGTGAACCCGCAGGTTTAAAGAAGAGGCAACTTGGATTTAGGTTCTCCTGAGGCATGCGCAGCACGTGTCCAAGCCCGGTCCACCGCCGCATCCTCGATACGGCTGTTGCGTCCGTTCTCGGACTTCAATGTTAGTTATAAAATCGAACCAACTTATACCTAATATTCTTCTAAAGAACTTACTCTCAAAACTCAGAAGTTTGGTGTTTTGAGCTTTGGTAAGGTTCAGCTTTAACGTATAACGAATTAACAAATTACAACAGGGATGGAGAATACCTAAAATAAGGGAATATGGAAGTCAAGGCATTTACAGGGCTTATGACCTGTCATTGGCTGGTTTAAGTGGCCACTTTACACACTGTGTAATATTCACCATTTTGCCTATGTTTGAACATCCATATTTCTTCAATTCTTCCATTTGTTGATTTAAGTGAAGTTAAAAGCTGAAACCTTTATTGTTGTCAAGAGATTCATCTGACTGAATTATTTCACATACTAGGCAACGCCTGAAAACAATTTTTCAATTTTTAAACTTCTTCTTGGACCAGTTTTTTTGGTTTGTCAATGTCTAAATACAGCACAGGCAAAGGTCCCATTAGATTAGACAATAGTTTATTATTAAACTGTGACTAAAATGTTTAACGTATATTGTAAGTCAGCAAAAAAATATGTTTGTTTAAATCTAAATTTGTTGCAATAGAGAGGATCAACATTTTCAAGATGGGAATATAGTAGTCTAAGGATTTACAGGGCCCTCATTGGCTGGTTTAAGTAGTCACTTTACACACTGTTACATTCACTATTATGCCCATGTTCAAAGATCCACATTTCCTCAACTCTTCCATCTGTTGACAATTGCATCACTCTTTCTTTCTCTTTCGACAAAAAGGGGTTTGAACTGGGTGATGGATTTTTTAAATTTATTTTATTTATACTTTCCCCTGTCCTAACCGTGTAGACGATCAAAGGAGTTATGGAGCGACGGTGGAAGGGATATATAAAGTTGTAAATGTAAATATTTGTAGGCGGTTTTTCTTATTGAATTTGGTGAGTAAAAGATTGGAAATATAATCAATTCATAATGAAAACAAAAATTGCTTGCTTGTTTGAGTAAAACCAAATAAAGATATTAAGTCTTTAAAACGGATTCGGGTATGTGGTGGATGCTTTTTATGTTAAACTCTTTAAAATAAAGGAGCAGAAACCTTTATCATGTAGTTGAAATTCGTCCAACTAAACCAATTGACTTACTAGGCAACGCCAGAAAATAATTTTCCAATTTTTATACCAGTAAATTGGTGTTTTGTTAACAATGTTTTGAGTGTGTCCAAATGTTTGCAGACATGTGAATTTCTTAAGCCTTAAACTCATAAACTTAAACCAGCCAATGACAAGTCATAAGCTCTGTAAATGCCCAGACTTCCATATTTCTTTCTAAAAAAAACATTTTCCATCTCTTTTGCAACCAATTTAGATCTAAATTACACCCTAGGGAGGAAATCTATCCTGTCTGCAAACATTTGGACATACTTAAGACATCGTTGAACTTTGTTTAAGGCTAAATAGGTTCCATATATCGAAATATACTAAAATCAATGTATGAAAGTTTGCCCTTTATAGACTCGATAACTACCGGACCAACTTACATGCGATTTTTTGCAAATTTTTCCAATCTTCTACTCGTACTTATATGTTCATCAGAAAAAAGGAAAGAGCAAATATGCGTTTTTCATCGAACTGCCAGAGTTGTATTCGACAAAATTGCATATTTCAAAAATTTGAGGATGTTGTTTTTTTGTTTTTAAAAACAGTTTGTATTTTAACGTTTACAAACATCAATTATTTCTAATGGATACTGAATTGATTAATTTCCTTGCAATTTCTTAATTTCTACATATTAACTTATTTTCAATGGATTTTATTAGTAAAACTTAAAAAAAATTAACCGACATTTGATACATTTTTGAAAAACGAATTCTTACACAGAATGCACCACTGGTGCTTAGTAGCGCAGAGTTTGGCATTCGCAAAAAGAATTCTATATTAGAAAATGAATTATTTTATATTTTTGAATTCAACCATAAACAAGTATCTAGGTACCTACATTTAATTCATTATTTATTTATACTTTTACATTGTTTGTATTATTTTTTTTAACAGAATAATGTTCCCTCACTGGGAAAAATAAAATATTTCCCTCGTCCCGTGCTGAGGGAAATATTTTACAAAATGTGAAACATGCCTAAGATTAGCTATTTTACAAAGTAAACATAATAATAACAATAAAAAACATAATTAATCCAATTAACCTAATTATAATAAACATAATAAGCAGTAAAAAACGAAAACAAAACATGTAAATGAAAAGTCTTTTTCCTTTTATCCGGACAGTTTTTGCACGCTTTGACAACACAGTCATTTTTCTTTTATTGTTATTGATTTATTTATTTATTGACGGACTAATTAGTCATTGTAATTACTTATTTATTTAAGAATGCTCATGGTAAAGCGCGCTCTGAATTTCCTTAATTAATATGTATTCCTGTTTGTATTTTTTCCCTGAATTATGGCACTAGAGCAGTGATTTTTGCACACTTTTTATTTAAACACGACGAAGCCTTTTAGCCAATCACACGAGGAGATAAAACGAAAAACTAACCCTTTATACATTATTATTTACATTTTACATTTAATTTATTTTGGTTTCGAGTTAAATGTCAAGCTCACATCAAAACACGAGTGGCGATTAAAGAATAGTTAAATTCGCAATAGGCATGAGTTGAGTACCATAACTTTTGAAGGCTCAGGGTAGGTAAATTGCGCTCTGAATTTTCTTTATTAATACGTATTCCTGTTTATGTTTTTTTCTCTAAATTATGGCACTAGAGCAGTGATTTTTGCACATTTTTTATTTAAACACGACGAAGCCTCTTAGCCAATCACACGAGGAGATAAAATGAAAAACTAACCCTTATTACGAATAGCACAAAAAAGTAAAAAATAAATATTTTTTGTCCTTATTTACGAAAAAATATTTGTTAAACCAGCTAATACTCGTAGCGCGCGGGACACCGTCTGTCGGATCCGCTAGTTTCCTTTATATATAAAACATTAATTTTGTGGTCAAAAATTTTAATTATGTTAGAATATATTAGTATATAATCACTTACTGACATTCTAGAAAATGGGAATCCAACTGTGGTAGAGCTGAGTTCAAACCACGAATCTATGATCCCGAGTCAGTGACACTACTTCAAACCAACTCAAATACAATGCTTTATTTTTAAGCTTCAAAAATAAACTCTACTGTCCCGGGATAAGGATATGGGTGAAATGACTAATTGAAATTAGTATTTTATAATAAAAAATAAGTAAAATATTTTACCGAGTTTTCAAAAACAAGAAAAGTAATAAAATTTCTTCCCAAGGTGAGTTTTTAAGAACAAAGGTCATAAGTTGAGATTTTAAATCCGGGTAGAGAAGAAGCCTCTTTGCGTAAGTAAATACTTTGTTACCGCCCCTATTAAAATTCTTTAAAACATTACTTACTTTTCTTGCGTAAGATACAACATTACGCCCGGAGGCTGGGTTTTGTAATATAATGATGTTTGCTTTTTTGAGTTACGATACCTTTGTTACTGTAGAAAATGTTTGATATTAGATAAAAATTGGATTTGTGAACCTAATGAAATTGAGATGGTTGGAAAAAATATCGTAGACAATGCCAGCATTTTTCCCCCGGACATCTTAGTAATGATAATTATATTATTCTTATTATTTTATTCAATATTTAATAAAGTGCAATTAGAATAATAATCAATCGTTATATTAAAAAAAATGTATTCGTATATATATTGATGAAAAGGAAGAAAACTCATAATTGAAACCGGGTTAGGTTACTCGAGTATCAGAAATCCAAGGTTCTAACCCCTTTTACTACAACTTGATTCCCATTTCTAATAGAAAGTTATTTAAAACTCGATCAAAATGGTCCCGAAAATTGAAATATTTTGATTGATCATTGGAACGCAAGTACTCGTAGGTGCTTTTTTAAAAAATAAAAAAACCCTTGGTCGCTAAGGGTAACATATCAACTACAGCTCGACCACAATAAAAATGTATTTTTCATAACATAACGAATGGTTGACAAAAATGTGAATATAAAGCAAAGAGGATGTTGTGCTGCCGTTGATCATGGTAACTTTGGCCACACAAGATAATAATAATATAGGATATTTTGAACGGAAAAAAAAAAGTTCAGCATTTCACATGATTTTTAAGATTTTTTTAAATTTTAAATGAATAAAAATAAAAAGCAAAAAAATGTTGCGCCTTCGTCAACTGTTGTAACTTTAGCCACGTGGAATTGAACAAAAAGAGAGTGAAAATTTGAATGTGGGGCGAAGATGTTGCGAACCTTCAATCTTCACGTTTTAAAAGCAACATTGAAAGAAACGATATGCAAAATTTATAAATCTAATAATTTTCTAAATTGTTTAAGAATCTTATAACTGTTTATTATAAAAATAAAAGACGAGTGGTACTTAAATTCACGAATTTGGAAAATCCAGTGATCAGTTTCATCGGTTTCGTGACATCTTCGAGACTGGTATCTTAATTAAGAAATTCAATAAATATGGAAATAGAACTCTCAAATATTAAGTACCTAGAATTTTTAATTTTTTACCAAAATAACTTAAATTAAACTCACATTGTAACAAGAGCAAAATAAGAGAGTGGCTACTCGATCAAGAGTTTATATATGAATAGTAGCTTAGGTGTAAATATTTTATTTTTTCATATATTTTCTTGTATTAAAAAAATAAATTTATATATTATTATTTGTATAAACATGTTTATTCTGATCTTTCCGGCTGTTAATTTTGATATGTTATTCATTGTTTTTATAAATGTAAATAATATTATTAAGTCAGTATAAATATAATCTTCACCAACAAGCTACAAAAAGTGGCTTGGTGGGATTTTAGTTTTAGTAAAAATATAACAAGTGAAATTTTTTTAAATTGTAAAAATGTATAATTATGCTATTAAATCAAATAAAATAAAATGTTTTTACACAAAACAGAGGTAAGGATAGAAAATTCAAAAATATATGAGAGTAAATTGAGTCAAATTATTTTTGTCTTAAAGATCATTAACAATGTGTTACAGGTTAACTAATAAGTTGGTATAATGATATTTCTAATGAGTTTAAGTATTGTAAATGTATTGAAAATACTGCTATGAACTTTCATCAAGAATTTTCTCTTACAAACTTAAATGTTTTATATCTATTTGTTGAAAAGAGTTGGAAAACGGAGGAGAGAATGAAGAGCACTGTGTTCCCACTGTTGCGGTCACGTGGTTTCGGATCCGCAGAAAATGGGGTTGGGTGAAGATGGCGGCAAAATGAATGAAATCAATTAAACACGACAATCGGAACTAAATCGCACTTAACGCTGGCTGATTGAAGTTTAGATGGGTCCCAACCCCCTGAAGTTTAGAGGGACGAACTTCAGAGCAAACAGTAGGTATCGGTAATAGGTTCGTAGCTAACCACCCGCATAAGGGGTCCTGATAATTAGTTGGCTGTGCGCTGTTCCTCGGAGCCCGTTGCTTGTGCTATTCGTACATACCTCCTAATTTACATCGCGCTATTGTGATTAATATATTTACTCAGGCATAACATTTATGTATACCCTACCGCAAAGTTCTGATCATGGAATAATATATGGCCTTGTGCGGTTGGATTATATATGAAGATAAATCAGAATAATCAAGTCGTTTATTTGTATTGTATGGTTACTAAGCCGTAAAAAATAAAAGCCATTTCACGTTGACATAACATATTGCAAAAGAGAGTGAGAATATTTGAAAGAAAGGAATATAGAAGCTAGATAACACTCGTTACTTGTCATTGGCTGTTTTATGATGACAGGCGTCTTGGCGCAGTTGGTTAGACGGTCAACTGTATAACCGGCAAAGTGGGTTTTCATTCCTAGTAGTTGCAAGAAAAAGATCCCCGATACTTTTGTTTGATTCATATGAACTAGTGACGTCGTTCAAAGTAGTTCGTTTTTATAGAAACATTTAAAAAAAAAAATCGTACATTTTTAAGAAACTTTACAGCATTATTTATTGTTCCAATTTTTTGTCATTTTTTGTATCTAATTTCCCATAGGGCTGAAATACCTCATAGACGTTGGTTCGGTAGCTTTCCTCAAGAAATAACATTTGTTGCCATGTACGTCTTTGTGGTACATGCAACCATTAATTGTTCAATTTCTGGGCAATGTAATATGGAGTCGACTATTTTATACAGTAACATAAAACTAAACATTACTCATACTCTATCTAACAGCAACTAAAGAACTTTTTAAACGAACCAAACAATTAAATGTAACTGAACTCTTTAAACTACAAACCTTAAAATTTATTCATAAATTAACCACTGATGTTATTGTAGACTAAGAATTAAAACTTGAAAAAAACTGTAGTAAACATGAACACATTACGAGAATATCAGAAAAATATCATATACAACCTTCTAAAACGAGAAAAGGACAATCGAGACTAATAAACAATAGACTGAAATTATATAATAAACTACCAGACGAATCTAAACAAAAGACTCAGATAACCTTTACAAAAGATGTTAAAATTTTTATTATTAACAGTAGAATGTGAATTTTAAAAGTTAAACTATTTTGTTAAATGTATGTAACCTGTAAGGGTTTATCAATGAAAAATTTAAATAAAAAAAATAAAAAATAACTTCCTTCCATATACAAATAATTATGCGTGAGAGCTGGAAAAACGTTGCTCTTAACTTTTTTCAATTGTGCATAGGATACTGTATTGGTACACTAACCGCAGCGTTTCTTGATTTTTTTGTTACATGGAGGTAAGAAGATCAGTCTTACGCTTTTAGTGCTAGTCCAGTAACTATGAAACATTCTGGCAAAAAAAAACAGAAACAAAAATCCTGTCAGCCACATCGGAAATTTAATTGAATTGGTAGGTTAACGCGTTGACCTACGCCAGTCTACGAGGCGGACAAAGATATTGTGATTAAAAAAAAATCTAATCAATGACAACTTGACATTTTACCCCACTAAGTTTAATAGACTAATAACCAATTTCGCTACTCTCCCGACATTGTCAAACTGGTCTGGCCAGTTTAATTCTAATTTTATAAATCAATTATTTTATTTTGTCACATTTTTCAACAATTTAAAAGAACCGAAGTAGAAAAAACAAAAGTGTATGAAAAACAGCTTTTTTCATTTCAAATTAGAATAGTCCGCAGCTAAATGAAATTCCGCATTGTTTAAAATACAATTTAAATAATAATAAGGACATTTATACGCAGTTGATAATTTCTCCGGCAATGTGAGTAATAGAAATTAAGATGAATTCTCCAGATACCGCGGGGGACTTGGGGACCCCTCAGAGATTAAATTCTTCCCACAAACAATGGACCTTTATTGACAAGACGGAGCACGGATAGTGTAATGCAAGACTCTTATTTGAATTGGATGCTCGGAGGATTTGAGTTCTAAGAACAATGGATTTTTCCTTTCCCTGGAGACTAAACACTATTACCCTGGCTTATGCAAAAGCTAAGAGTGGTTTGGGCGGAGAAAAGAATATGGGATACGCACATAAAATATGTATTTTTTAAATTAACGATGAAAGTCATTTTATTTTACTTATAATTAAAGCATTAACTTTGTGGTCTAACATTTTACTAAATGTCATTAAATATTTGTGCACAGCAATACATGATTGAAATCCATCCCCAAGGGATTGACATACATTGCAATAGAGTAGGAAACATTTTTGAGTACGGAATAGGGAAATCGAGGCATTTACAGGGCTTACGATAGGTCGTTAGTTGGTTTAAGTGGTTACTTACACACTGTGTTACATTCACCATCATGCCTATATATATATATATATATATATAAATTAATATACAGGTATATATTTATGTAGTTGAAAGTTAAAATCCTTTGGAAAATATTAAAAGTGTTTAATTAATAACTTTCCGTTACATAATACAATTTTCGCACAAACAACATTTCAGATTACAGTCGCCAGTTGCAAGTCCTTGATTACACGTGCTAACGACTAACGAATTTTAGTAACGTATTTTTCTCATATCTTTCCCCCCAACTTGCTTAAAACAATGACATTGTCTTGTTCACACAATTACGAATATTTGTTAGAGCCTAACTTGATATAATCTTCCAGGAGCCGGCGCCCGACACTCCCGGGAGCCGTTCACGTGAGTAACACCGTGTGAACGTCCAAGATTGTCTGACGAAATTGGCAACTTCAAACTCCATAGATTTAATAAAGAAATTCATATTTTTAAGTTTTTATGTTAAAACTGTGTTTTATAAAGTATTTCCTTGAGTGCCGTGATGTGTATATTTTATATATACGCACGCATTGTCCACAGTGTAGTAGACCAATGAGTAATAATCGTTTCACGCTTAGTAAAATGCATCGACACCATAGGTACAGTTCCGCAATTCACTTATTTTCCGTCAATTGTTTACCCAATCTACGAACTCTTCCTAGTTCCCTGGTGATCTACGCGTTTTGCAGCTGCAGAGCGGGCGTACAGTAAGAAATCTACACCCTATGTTTTAACACCCGTATTTACATTTATTATTATTTCTCTCTACTCTGTGGCCAGCCGGATAAAGAATACAGTTATATGTGTTAAATACAACCAAAACCCCCGGACGAGTGTTTTCGATTTGATGGCAGCTCTTAGGGGAAAGTTTGCCTTCCATAATTGGGGTTCTGGAAGGGTGGACGTGCAATATGTATTTGAAAGGTTTTTTGAACTAGAATATTTTATTGTTTTTGGACTAGTACCTGAAGTGTGAGACTAATAACAAATGATTGAATTAAGCTGCATTTAGTTTACAAATATGTACCATACAAATAATAATATGTTTACAAATATGTACCCTATGTACCCCTGTATGCAAAAAAAGGGTGATGATAATGATGAATCAAAAAATTTTATTGATTATTTTTATTTGTGCAAAAGTATTTCAAATATTTAAAAAAGAATTATTAACTAAATACACTTCAGAAAAATTAAGTAAAATGCAGTAAAAATAGCTCTGCGTATAAGTAACGATTTGCATACATAAATTTTTCTTCAATCAAGCAGTTGGGGTTTAGAAGAAACGAGGCTGTATAAGACGATTTCGGGACATTTTGCTTTCTGACAAATAATAATATGAAGATTTTGGTGAAACCTTCATCGACGGTAGGTTCTCAGCTGGGATTAAGTTAAACCCGAAAGCTCCCTTCACATACTGCTTCAAAAAGCTTAAACCGGCAGTGCCAAATGCAATCTAGGAGCTTTTTAGGAAAATCAAATTCGGCTACAAACTTAACGTTTTTATAAGAAAAAAATTACAAAAAGTCCAAAAAGATAATATTCGTACTATTTTGATTTTGTTATACTCTTTTGAATACCAATTTTTAACACTAATGGTTAATGAAAATACCCATAAAAAAAATTGTTTCGGCTAGTGAAATTCTTTCTTTTGGTTCTTTTTTAGAAAAGTTGTTTTTTTAATCAACAAGGATAATATAAATAAATGTTAGTAAAAACAACAAGGAGCATAAAAATATACACGAAAAGTATTATAAAGCATTTGGTAGTAGGGTAAATGATTAAAAAGAATCTCATTATTGATACTTTTTTTTTTACTGCTTCACGAACATCAAAAGATAAAAGAATGGAAGAAATGTGAATACATGAACATGGAAAACAGTGATGATTCATCATCATCATACCCCTATCTGAACCTGATGGCGCACAGGGCACTAAATCGAATTACCAAATGCAGGCTACCTCAATCAGGTGTTACCGGAAGGCAAGGTGATCAGTTTAACGTCTCTGGCCTGAACAGTAAAATAATCCCCCAACAAGGCGAAACAATTGTTACGAAAGTTTTGTTTTTGTATTTGTAAAAATAAAATAACCTTTTATGAAAATAAAACATTGTTATTAGTGTTATATATTTTTTATTATTTTACAACAACACTACTACAGTTTAGGGAGAACACTTCCCATCGACGGGTTTTATATCACCCGTCGATGGGAGGAGTACTCTCCTGAAACTGTAGTAGTGTTAATGTAAAATAATAAAAATTGTGTAACCCTAATAACAAAATTTTATTTTTGTAATAATTTAAGATGAAGTGTTACAAAGTGAATGCCGATTCAATTAACAATATAAAGTAAACTGTTCAGTAGACTCAAATCAATGTTGGATTTCTTATATGGAGTTCTATAAAATAAACACCAAATCAATCAATAAATATTGCACTGTTAAACCAGATTGGAAACAAACAGTTTACGTCGACAAGACATCAAACCCTGGACGTCAAGCATATGAACGAACGCATCAAAAACTACACTACTTGACAAATTCAATTTCGTTTTCCAGGAATTTTACCTGAGAGCAACCATTGAGTCAAAAACACTCTTCACTCCATAATGTGATCGCTCAAATGAGCCAAAAACAAGTCTTAATCACTGAAAATGCCTAGGACGGCATTGAATATAAAGATGAATGTTTTTATCAGTATTGAGATATTTGTTGTACCACAACAGACCAAAGCCTCCAGACTTCTGTGTGTGAGTAAAGCGTCTTGGGCATTATACTATAAAGGTCGCCAGCCTATTCCTTGATAAAACGACGGAGTAACTTTTTTATTTCATAACGTACAAATGAAATTCCTTGGTTTAATTTTACTGTTTATTGATCATCTAGCGCCATAGCTTACTTTGGTATCCCTTTAATTTGTTTAAGTAAAAAAAATGGTAAATTAGACAATTTACAATCTTGCAAATAAAAAAAAAACGATAAATAATAATAACAAAATAATTCATGGTAAAATAACAATATTTCCTAACTTCAAACTCCCATACTCCATACCTTTACAAATACTAAATACTGCCAGAAATAAAGACTTTATTTAATACTTTCATATATTTGTAGAATTATTATAGATGACTTATAAAGCGCCATTTTCGTAATAAAATACCTTAAGGGCGCTTTACAAAGTGATTCTAAAGATAAATAAATTTAGTTGAAACATTTAAATTTGTAATTTAAGTAAAACAATTTATTTGATTTATATTGAATAGACTTAAACACGTACATTAAATTTAAAAAAAAAATACCTCCATAAAGGAGAACGCAAAGCTCAAATACCGGTCGGCAATGAAATAAATACAAGTAAAAGGTGGTCAAAAACTAAGTGTTTTGATTACTATTAAAAATATTATTGGCTATAGTTTCTGCAAGACTTTTCAAGCGAAACCGTCTCATAAGTTTTCTTCTATACATTTTGGGTGTGTTTATCGATAACATGCCATTGAGTTTAAATTGTCACTGAATATCTTTTGCATTATTCCCCCCTTGAGAACGCCGTACGCAATCTCATTTTTACCGCAAAATTTCGGTGACATGTCATTTAATAGTCTCCATTTCTGCTTTCGCTAACCGGCGAAGCTAGACTTGCCTCTGTAATTCAAGCATTATACACGTAATCATGTCGTGATATGTCGGGATTACAGTAAACTGCTTCACATAAAGTAGATTGGAGTTGCCACGTCAGATCGTCTACCGAAGAACGCAAATCGCGGAGCGGAAATTGACATTTATGAGAAAATATTTTTCCCGTCGAGTCAAGTAGCTTACGGGAAAGATTTGACTAGTAATCTGGTAAAGCGTGTACGATGATAAAAACACACTTTAAGGAGTTCAACACTGCGGAAGATTTAATATATTTCGTATAAACATGCTGTTAGATTCAAGTGGGAAAAAGTGTTTATTGTGTTCTATCGTTTATTAGTTAAGGTAAAATGGGTGTTTAGATTTTATTTGTACGACTATATAAATACATGACAATACATTATTTTTTTTAACCAACTCCATAAATACGCATTCAACACAAAAAAGGAAAAAAAAATATCTAACTTACAATTCTAACAATATATTTTTTAAATTATATTTTTATTTGGAAAAACTACAGATGTTATTAATGTTTTTATTTATATATTACATAAAAGGCCTAAACCATCAACGATAGTCATATGGTACAAGAAACTGAACAAAAATAACATAAAACTATGGGGAAAGGAAAGACAAACACGGGCAATAAAATAATACTAAACAATGTATAAATTATAAAATTAATATAATATACAAAAATGTTTTTAAGTAGCTCTGCTAAATATGTATTTTTAATTAATTTTCTCTCTTTCCATTTTTACTGAATAATTTATTTTTGAGGTCGTTTCTAACTAACAACAATTATGAATGGATGTTTCTGTCTTTTTTTGTGAGAAAAATGATTGGTTTCCTCAAACTAGTATATCTCACCCCAGAAATAATAGTGGCATGGCTAAAAAAACTCATTTTTACAGGAATGCAGTTACACACAAGCCCGTACTATCAGTAAACTAACATTCATTCGAAAAAACAAAGGCACGACTTTTTAAAATCTTTTTTTACCAACGAGCACTTTTGCCTAAGTAGACATTTTCAGGACTGGTCAAAGAAACCGCACGTTGGTCAAACAAAACCAAGTAAAGCTTATCCAAAGAATTTTATTGATATTTTTATTATAATAATTTACTAAAACCAATGTTATTTAAACTATACACCTAGTTTAATGTTGAAATTATTTCTGAAGGCCACATAAATATAAAGAATTATACTGTTAAGCATGCGGATTCAAAATATAATCAGGAACATTACCATAAAATTAACTCAAAGATGACAAATTCGGACTTGAGCCACTATTATCGCTCAGACGCGAGATATGTATATTTAACATTATTAAATCATTTTTTACAGTAATTTATTGTATATTTTTGTTGCAAGACATATACTCGTATGTAATAAAAGCTAAATTTTTAGATAAAACCTATTTGATTGAAAAATATTAAAGCTGTTTATAAATCTAAATTTGTTGAAATTCAGGGAGAAAACATTTCTGAGAAGGGAATATGGAAGCCTAGATATTTACAAGCTTTATGACCTGTCATTGGCTGGTTTTACTAGCCACTTAATATACTGTGTAACATTTACAATTCTACTCATGTTCAAACATCCATTTTTCTTCAACTCTTCCATCTGTTGATCTATGTGAAGTTAAAGAGCCTTTATTGATGCAGGTGAGATTCTGTATATTTTTGTAATTCATAGTTCAATATTGTTCTTAACATATTTAGTGAGGTTACTGAGTGCACAATTAATGTACACAATGAGTGTCTTGAACAAGTAGAAGAATTTGTGTACCTAGGAAACATCTTTTCAAGAGATGGAAGAGTAGAAAAAGATTCTGAAAGAAGAGTAAATGTGAGCAACAAAATGGACGGCGCACTAAACACAGTAATTGCTAATGAAAATATGTTAATTGAATCTAGACTGACAGTACACAACTAGGTTTTAGTCCCAACAGTAATGCATGGAAGTAAACCATAGAATTGACAGAGGACGAATGGAAGCAAAGCGAATGCAGTCGCTTAGACGAATGTATGGGAAATCAATGTATGACAGGGTTACAAATGATAAAATCAGGCGAGAGTTCAAATCTGAGATACGTGTGATTGATATGATTAAGAAAACCTCACTCAAATGGTTTTGTCAATTAGAACGAATGGATGTAGAACGAATGATAAAACAGATATATAAGGCGAGAATCAATGGTAACGTAGGACGTAGACGACCAACATATGAAATGATCAGATAAATCAAAATCTCAAATCTGGCCATGTCAAAAGCAGACACAACCGAAGGGCATGAATGACAAGATGTATGAATGTAGAAGAAGCTAGGAATATGTAAAAACACTTAGCAACGCCAATGCCACAAAAAACTTTTACAATATTTATACTCCTGACACCAGTTACTTATTCAGCAAATGTCTTAAATTCAATTATTTTTTAATTTAATCAAATGTGTCCTAGGGAGTAAATTCAGCCCGTCTACAAACAAGAAATGATATATGTGACGAATGATAGAAAATTAGGTTTCAAAAATAATATAGATTTTAATTTTATTACAAAGAGGTGCACAATGTGAGCAATATTCATTTAAAAATGTTTTATGTGAGACGTACATTTTAAAAACGTATTTTTTCAATCATAAAAATAAACAGTACGGCTTGAAAACACTCATATTTCTATTCACCCCAGCAAGCTTAACTTCCATCACAGTAAAGCAAACATTATACAACATACCCATCTGGAAAGCGAAGAATAATTAAAGTTGTAAATGTAAAAAGATGATATAAATATTTAGAAGCCAGCGAGTTTTCAGGATTTTGTTTCGTTGTAGAAATTAATTTAACTTAAAATGAGATAAAAAAATCATTACTTGAAGGAGTAAGATTTGTATGCAAATTTTGATTCGTTAAGCTTAATCCAAATATTTCTTCAGAACGACTTAACATAAATAATTAACCATTCTACGTAATTCGTAAGTCGGAATTAAAAAGATGAAAGTATATTAATTCTTTCAAGCTTTGTGTCTTCAAAAGTAAAATATTATAGAACTGTCACCTTATAATACTAAATTCTTTGAAAAATAAATTGCTCAAGAGCTTATCCGCGAAGTCATATGGAAATTCTAGGAACAGACTTATCCTATTACAGTTTTTTGAAAGAATTTACATTTAAAACATACTTAAAAGAATTTTTAAATGTAAAAAAAAACAGCACCAGAGACTTTTTTCACTATCGGAATTTACTGTTAAGTATTAATAAGACCTTGCTTCAAAAAAATTGTACCTGCGTATTGCACAAGTACTCATTTTTGCACAAAAAATAAATGTTTGTGTTATTTTTATATTTTGCTAATAAAAATGCAGAAATTTCATACATTATGTATCAAACATTAATATGAAAGTAACCATAGATAAGAATTTTCTCACACCAAAGAAAATGAGTTGAAATTTTTAACCTCTATTTATCACTTTCCTATTGATATCGCGTTGGATTCGAATACATTTCTTTCCTTATCCAGACAGCTCGTGATCAGACACGTGACCCAAGATACGATCTCGTAAGCAGTTATCCTGCTTGCTAATGGCCTGTTATGTGCGTGAGTAGCTATACTCACTTGGGTAGCAACCCCACGATATATTTTTTCTATGGAGGTGAAGACCAAAAGAGGAGTCTGCCTTTTTGTTTCAAAGAAAGTACATGCTTAGGCAGCCACAACTACTATGAATGTGTATTTTTGATATCAAAAGCAATAATGGGTACCTTATATTTATTTTTTAAAATTTAAAGTACAAAAAAATATGGATTTTGGCGGGCTCATTGCTAAAAGTAATACATATCTTTCAGCAAACCAAAAAAAAATAATAAGAAAAAAAATCGATTGGTAACCAAAGTACTTCTTAAAGTTCGGCCACATGCATTTTATTTTATTTTGGGAAACAAAAAACAACACTTTATTTTTATTTAATGTTATTTTTAACTCCTTAAATTTTTCGATTTTGTCTGTTGCATTAAATGTTATGTTTTAATAAAAAAATATAATGTTTTTGTTGGTCGGAATAACGTTTTTTCAATGAAAAAACTCGTGGAGCGTTTTAGTCCATCGTAATTACGTTTTCTTTGAATGTTACTAATCTTTTGTGTTATTTTTTATTTTGTTAGTTGGTACAAATAATCGTTTTTTTTTTATTATATACCTTTTGCGTCACAAAATGGTATACTTAGGTTAGTTTAAGTAAAATTTTATTCAAATAGTTAATGCTTTGGTTGGTCGCAATTACGTTTACTTAACATATTACAGTTTTCTTGAAATGTATTCCTTAATGTTTTCAACAATGTTGCCTAGTAGGTGATTTGGTTCAGCCGGATGAATCTCACCCGCGTGATAAAGGTTTCAGCTCTTTTACTTCACAAAAGTCAACAGATGGAAGAGTTGAGGAAATGTGGATGTTCAAACATGGGCAGAATGGTGAATGTTACACAGTGTGCAAAGTGGCCACTTAAACCAGCCAATGACAGGTTATAAGCCCTGTTAATGCCTAGACTTTCATATTTCCTTCTCAAAAATGTTCTCACTCTCTGTTGAAATAAACTTAATGTTTTGTTTCGGTTACTCTTGCGTTTTAAAATGTATTATTTCGGTTAGAATTACGTTTTTATTTCAATCAATTTCCCAAATACCTTACGTTAATAAAAGCAGTATTTTAGCAGATCGTATTTACTTCTTTTTTCAATGGCACAATTTTTTCGATCGGTTACTTAACAATTGCTTAACACTTTTTACTTATACCAATATCGTTGGTTTAAAATCCAGCTGTAGTTTTTCCCGATATTTTTTTCTATGGAGTCCTTATCCTCAGGTAGGTGCAGGTACTTTTCTCTTTTTGTTTCAGGGAGACTACACCCCTGAGCGTAAGCTACAACGACCTACTCAGGGTCGATACTACGCCTCTTTTTTATGATTTTTCGCAAACAAAATACGGGATACGTGATGTTTGCTTCAGTTTGTTTTACCCGTGACAAAAACAAACGAGACTGAAACGCTCTCCCCACCTGATGATGAACAAGGGAATATTTTTTCAAATTTTTCCGCTTAGATCAAATGCTGAAATGATCACTCGGAAGGGAATGAAACAGAGGTGAATTTGGGTGTTCAAGGCCTACCTGCTTAACTATTTTGAAGCATCGTAAATAATTAAATGAATACAATTAGTATTTAAGGCACTAACTTTGCGATTTATAAAATATTTAAAACGCTACAAAAATTAAACAAAAATATGTAGCGATTATGATTTTTAATTTTTTTAAATAAACTAAAGTTATATTATGCAGTAAAATCAAGATATAACGGACTAATCGGAGGGAGGGAGTGTCCGTTAAAGCCGAAAGTCCGTTATGTATAAATAGGTTTGAACTAAATCAAAATTATTATTTTTTTCAATATGTATACTGTATTTAGATGAAAATATACAAAACACAAACTAAATTCAATCTGTTGCCTTTAGACACTCGTCGTGAAGTGACGTTGCTGTTTGATATCGACGCACTTCTTTTCGGTAATCCTGTTTTGAAAAAGGACTCAAGTTTTGTTTACACTTTTGGAGTTTGCTGTTTTTTATAATCAACTTTCTAAAATTATAAAAATGTGTATAAAAAAGTTATAAAAGAAACCTACCTACTTAGTTATTATATCAGGGAATCTCCCAATGAGCTATCGCTCCGCCTAGGTGCAGTTTATGAGCAGGACGGCATTATGTCTCAAATTCTAGTGCTAGACGTATGACGTGATTATCATGGCCGCTAAAACTTGTAAATATGCGTCGACACTTAGATGTATAATATTAAACGGACGTTTTTAATTTTTTCATATTTGACTGGATTTTTTCGTTAAATCGAGGTCCGTTATATCGAGATTTTACTGTACTTTGTTTAATTATATTGGTAAGCCAAAGGACATTTTAAAAATAATAAGACAAATGTTATCAATAAATTTTATAAGGTCAAATCAAATGCTTCCTCGAAATTTGTAACATAAATAAGTGTCACATACATGTAATACAAAATGTAAAATAACTAATTAAAATAAACTTGTAATATTTTGATAATGGAAATGTAATTTATTTTATTAAAAAAAGGAAAAAAAAATCTACACCCGAATATTGGTAGCACATAATAATATCTGTACCTCGGAGGCAGACGGATGCAAATCCAGAATTTGATGAAATGACATTTCAATATTCATATCCGGTTTATGATCGTGTCCATTGATTTTGAAGAAATGAAGTATGTCTTATAATAAATGAATCAATGTATTAAGATACTGAACATACATATTAATGTTCTGAATTATGAGAAATCACTGAGAGAAAGAAGATTCTTCAGAGTATTGTTGAACATTAGACGTTTGGATTTGCATCCGTCTGGCTCTGAGGTTACGAATATAGCTGATTATATAGTGTACTCCTGTGAGTATATACAGTACAGCACATATATTTTGTATATTGGCTAGTTGAGTTTGTTTTGTAAATATTGTTAGGATAGTGGTGAAATGATCAATCAGATGAAAATAAGTTAGATTTGAATTTGGGTTTTCAAGACTTACGTGCAAAAGTGTTTTGAAACATTGTTATTGATTATATTCACATTATTGATATTTAAAGCATTTACTTTAAGCTTAAAATTGGGTTGTCGTGCCGTGGCTAGTGTTGCAAACTCACGAATCAGAGGTTCGAGTTTCGAACCTCACGCTACGTTAACTTTATTTCCATTTTCTTCTAGTGAGTTATTTACAACTCGTTGAAAATGGCCAACAAAATTGAAATATTTGGGTTAGTTAAAAGAACGCTAATATTTATTTTCATCACCTAATCGGTGCATGAAGGGTTGCTCATTAAAATGCATGTCCTATTGGTTTTATATTTATGTGCAACAACTATGATGAAGGTGCATAGTGTATAGTGGGTTTTGCATATTGGTTTAATTGGACTCCTGATAAAGAGACGGGTACGTCTGAAAACTGTTTGACACAGAAAAGTCAAAAAGTGGTTATATACAAATATAAAATAGCATTTAAATAATATTAACTTTTTTAACACTTCTAAAATATAACAGAAATTAACAGCGATTATGATTTATTACTTTTTTTTACAGAGAATGATTTTGATACTTTAAAATTTATGCTTTTTTATCGAAAACTTTAAGCTTTTTAAGGAAATTATATTTATCAAATTAATCACATCCAATTAAAATAAATGACATGATAAATAATGTTTTTTTTTTCAATTTTTAAATATTGTGTTTCAGAGATATAACGCTTAAAAAACCCGTTCAAAAATTGACGGAGCTTTGATTAAGACGTTTCACAAAACTAAAAATAAAACGATGCTAACGACGTGATTGCAAAATTTTTTAATCAAATGATGATACGTAAACAAAAACCCTGTAAAAATTATATTCATTTTTATTTTTCGTATTCAAAAACCAGTCAAAATAAATAAAAAGGAAGCGTAAGAAAAAAAAATTCACACACAATATTACATAGTGTAAAAAGTGGCTACTTAAACCAGCCATTGACAGGTCTGTAGATGCCTAGACTTCTATATTAACCTCTTTTAAATGTTCTTCGTCTCTGTTGTAATATGTTAACACTTTGTTACATTTTGAAAAAAATCACAGTTTATTTTAATTTGGAACCACAGTTCAATTCGCACCTGTTTAGCTTAGAAATCGTATACGTACACTTATTATGTAAGTGGTATTACACAAAAGATTTATTTAAATTCAATTTCCTCAACAAGTTGACGTCGCGCTTTTGTTCAATAAAAGTTTCCCTACCAAGTGATACAGAAAGCCTGATAAAATAATACGACTTGGTTCTCGATCACAATGAAACAGTAAAAGATTTACCGATCTTTGTTGAAAAAATTGAATTAATTTTTTAAATTTATTTCTTTATCCCCCTTTGATATATTTAAAAAAACGATTTTGTCTTTTCTATTTACTATGGACACTTTATTTGCTTTAGGTTTTTCATAATTTGCTTGCTGTAGAACTGTTGATAATTCAGAAACCTCAATGTAATGGCAATTGTTTAATAAATGTAAATTTACGAATGTTAATGAATGAACGGAGTTTTAGTCCCAACACTTATGTATGGAAGTGAAACATGGAACTGGCAGAGGAAGGATGAAAGCCGAGTGAACGCGGTCAAAATGCGATCTCTTAGACGAATGTGTGGGAAATCAATGTATGACAGGGTTACGAATGATGAAATCAGCCGAGAGTGTAAATCTGAGTCAAGTATAATTGATAAGATAAGAAAGGGTCTCTGATATGGTTTGGTCACGTAGAACAAAGGGACGACGCAAGAATGGTAAAACAAGTATATATGGTGAAAAAGAACGGCAACGTGAGACGAGGACGACCAAAGAAGACCTGGCATGATCAGATAAGCCAAAATATTAAGTCTGGTCATGTCAAAAGCAGACATAACCGAAAGGCATGTATGACAAGATGTATGAATGTGGAAGAAGCTAGGATTGTATGCCAGGATAGACGTGTGTGGCGTTCCATTCTCTCTGTCTACCCCTACGGAAAAATGACGTGATGGTAGTAGTAGTACTTAATGAAAATGCACTTCATTGATGCAATAATTAATTAGATAAATAAAAACCACACTCCCAATTCCCTTCTTCAACTCCTCCTCCTTTTTTAACCAAAATTAAAATCGAACTCGAGGTTGAAAATACATGTTAAGCAACTTATAAAAAAAATATTTGTAAATGCTCTTATTAGAGCACACATAAAACTTTGTTTATGGTATGTGTTCTCTACCAAAAGATTTAAAATAGTCAATTTATCAAACCTGAACTTCGGGTTGACTATATCGACCAACGTCGGTATATTTATCTTTCAATGCCTCTTTGTTACCCGGGTCCTGAGAGATAAAAATACAAATAGTACATTACTAGTTTGATTGGTTTCCTATTTATTAATTTAGAAGAGAGATCGATAGTTAGAGCGGAACGGAATACTTCGAGATAGGAAAAGTTTTTAGCGAAGGGATAGATTCGGCTCACAGGGATAAACACGGCGCGTAGAATAACAGTGGTCCAAGTCTACTAAAAAAAAAAATGAGATATTGTTAGGTTTGTCATTATGATTAAAAAAAAATTCAATAAAAATCAATGCCGTTCTTTTAACTGTTGTATGATCAATCTAAAAAATAAAAACGGTTCGTGGTTTTGTGACTAGTGTTGCGGACTCACGAATCAAAGGTCTGAGCTTGCGGGTTATTTGTAATTCATTAAAAATGGCCCAAAAATTAAAATTTCTAGTAAATCACAAAAACATAAATTTTTCTTTTACTAAAAGTGTACTTACTTAATTTTATTATAACGTATGATTAAAAAAAAGTTACATTCACTTTCGTAATCATCACTATTTCTCTTTTTGCAGATAATGGTTCATAGAGCACTGTTTTGGTACACAAATAAATTGCAGTATACAGTTTTGATTACTACATAAATAATATAATGCTTTAAGTAAAGGTGATCGGTTTTACGCTTCCGGTGCCAGTCCAGGGACAATGAACTATTCTAGAGTGAAAACACATTTCAAAATTTAATGTTTTATGCCAGGAATCTAACCGGAGACCTCTTGTACGTTAGGTAAATACGAAGGCGGCCTCCGTGGTGTAATGGTCAAGACGCTTGACTCACACACGGAAGGTTCCGGGTTCGATTCCCGGTGAGAAAACAAAAATTTAAATGTGATTTTTCTCAAGCCTGGGTGCTCTGTGATGTAATTCACCACTGTAATTAGGCTTCCTGGCCTGTTGTGGTGCAAAAAAATGTTAATGTAAAAAAAATGTTAATGTAATGTAAAAAAAAAAAATGTAAAAAAAAATGTTAAAAAAATGGTAAAGATTGTTAGACTACGAGTCCGACCTTTTTTATAACTATTATTGAATAAATGACGAATTAATGCGAAAATGAGAAGGGGGGAATAAGAAGTAAGAAGAAATTAAGAATTGAACAGCATTTATTTCAATTTATTTATTTCATTCATTTACGTAAATAGCATTAAATGCATTCAAGTCATACACAACACGAACAAAATGTCTTACATTTAATAATCAATTTTTACCGACAATTTTTATTTTTATCATTCTGGAGTTAGGACTTTGTTATTTGACGTGCCGTAAATATAAGTTATGGGTATATTGGTGGATGGGTCGGTTTCAAGGGAACGATTGACGGCTGCTGGTGGAGTGAAAGGCCGCACGGTACGAGACGAATACGGCTGTGTGGGGTCGTGTAAGGCTTGTAGTGGACGGACACCCGAGAAGCCTCCGTCTGGATGAAATATGTGATGTGTAAGATATAGGAAAATGTTAGCAGACGTGTTTTTATATGGGGGTAAAAATGCGGTATTTCAAAGTAATTGGCAGTTTTTCAAATAATTATTTTTAAATTTTATTTTTATTGATTTTTCTGCGTTGCTCTAAGGAAAACATCCTAAATAATGAAATCGAGCGGAGATTTGTTCGCAGGTTGGTGCGATTGCCCACTTTTCTTGAGATCCTCTGTTTGATTTTTGACAGGGTGTAAATAAAAAAAATATTTATTTATACATTTTATCATAAATACAATTATATGTTTACTTTGTCCAGCTAATAAGGGTACATACTCCGTTCCAAGCAAGGCAATTACATTTTAATACATGATAATGGTTTTCAAGTTATAGAAAGCACAGACTAATAAAATATAAACATACTTTTATACACATTTTAATACATATACATACACACATATACAGAAATACGTACGCATATATACACATATATTTATACACATATAAACAAACACACATATACATACATACACCCACATAAATAATTCAAATAAATAACATAAAAAAAATAATCATAAAACATAGATATTTTATTTAATATTATGCGAAACTTCATAATTGCCATTTGAATATACAATTTTTTTAATTGATATTTTTTTAATATTTTATTTTTAACATCCAGTAAGCATCTCCAATCCACGGCATGCATCAATCTTTCTGACTCCCTACGACCAATGTCATGAAAGAGCGAGGTGAACACCTTCCGCAACTTGACAACACTCCCGTTTTTTCACGATTCTGGCAAAAAGTTATGGACCTTCTTGCCAACGCATTAGTGCTGTCTCAATGCCAGAACAGTGTTGATTTCCTCACTTAGTATTAGATCCCTATTGGAGTATCTTGTATTGTGGTTTTCGTTAACGCTTAAGTATTTGTCTTGGTATATTAATTTAAAGGTTTTTATAAACTGAAATATTTCATTGCTACTTGACTAATACTTGAAGCGTAAAACTGATCTGAGGTTTATTTTACAATTCAGTGCCCTATAAACTGCTGGGTGCGGAAAGAGGAATGATAATGATGATGAAAGGTATGCTGCAAAGTAAATAGGAATAATTAATAAACTTTTTGATTTTAGTTGAACAAATTGCAAATGTTTGTCGATGGTTTTGGTGTGAATATGAAAACATTTTGTAAAGAAATTTTGAGTATGGCCAAATGTTGGAAGTCTTGGAATGTACAATGTTGTACTGATTAACAGTTTCAGCCCGTTAACTCCACAAAAGTCAACGGATGGAAGAGCTGTGTGCCCATATGAAATAGAACGCGGTGTTACTTTTCTTCATACAGATGTAGTTCCGTATTTTCTCCCTGGATTATGACACAAGAGCAACATTTTAATAAAATACTAAAGATATATATTTACCATTGTCGTGTCTTCACGTTTTTCTTTTCATAGATTGTTTTTTTATGGGAACTAGGATCATCTGAAAACCCAAAAAAACACCCAGTTTTTTCTGCCAACTTTAGTGTTGAGTGGGGAATTCGCTCTTCAGCCCTGCGGATCCTATATCGTCCAGGTATGCTCATGTATGGGTACATTGTTTGAATATCGGAGTGGCTAGACTGGCACTTCTTAGTGGATAGAGGGTTCCTCTGCTGGCACTGACAAGAGCATATTGGACTGTGGCGTCTGAGACTCTTCTAGTGCTTGCAGGAGTTCTTCCAATAGATTTTGAGGCAAAAGAGGCAGTAGTAAAACGCTCTGTGAGGAGAAGAGAGAATGTGGAATACTTTGGTGTTGAGTAGCGCCCTTCCGAGACAAGATTAAGCGTACTATGTGATATTACGCGAGGCGTAACTCTCAATCAATGGCAGAATAGATGGGACATGGCATGTACGGGGAGATGGACGTGGTCTTTTTTTACCTTCCATCAGACACAGGATGTGTAGTAAGTTCTTGATGTTTCACCATCATACTGCACAAATGGTTTCGGGATATGGGAAGTTTAGAGACAAGCTTCATATACTTGGACTTGCCCCTGTCTCGAGCTGTGCTTGCGGAGATAACCATCAATCGGCCGAACACATCCTGTGGCACTGTGTGCTATTAGATGATGCCAGAGATGAATAGCTGAATGGTCTGACAAGAGTCATGCGATCAGCGTGAAATGTGGATCTGATGGCCAACAGTACGAATTTCGCACTCTTTCGTCAGTTTGTCCGGACTTGGGTATTGCGTTGGGAGCTCCTAAGATGCGCGGACGCCTAGGTGGGTAAAATATGATGGGACAGGCAACTGTTCCTGTAGGATGCTCATTCAGTTGGGACTGTGCTTCCTTCCGAGCGGAACGCACACGTTCTTTTGTTTTGTCCTCCCCTTACGGGGGTGGTATTCGGATCCTCTGCCTCTGACCACCCAGGGAGTCCTTCTTTATCCAAAGTCGTTCTTTTATTGTAAATATCCGTGTTTTTACTTACGTTTTTTACTTATGTTTGTTATGTTTCTATAGTTTTAAGAAAATGTTTTTTTTATATTTGGATACGTTTATTTATGTAAATTGTTTGTTAACATATTTTTTTTTTAACAAAAAAAAAAACAGAGGCATTGAGGGGATCCTGAGGGGTGGGGACGACGTGTTGGCCTCTGCCCATACGTCCTCCTCCCCCTCCTTAATCTGCATAGAGTTTGTATTCCATAGGAATATTTATAATAACTTTCCTCTATGCGCAGCTGACAGAGAGTCCCTCAGGACTCTATAACAGCTGTGGGTGGATGGTGAGCTTAAGGGTCTCCCCTCAATACCAACTTTAGACGTACGGTATAAAAATGTGGCAAATAATTTTTAAAAACGGAAAAAAAAATAAACACAGAAAATTTTATACTCTTGGTCTTTCTAAAAAAAATATCAAAATTGATTCAGTTTTGATGTGCGGAAAGCGCTGCAGCAAAAGGTCAATTCTGTGGATTTTATTTATAAAACGTCAGTCAGACGTGCAGTTGTCTTTTTGCACTGTATCTGTAAGGCATTGTAACGGTCGTAAATTCTTGCCGTCACAGTATTCAAAAAAGTTTTCCTCTTTTTGCAAGAAATGACAATATTTTATCACGTTCATTTCTTGCCACGTGTATTTCTCGTCAGCCTGTAGATCTCTTCCAGTAAGCATCCGTATTGATTTCAGGCTATCTATTGTGCCTTAATGAAAGCTAGAAGTGAGTACGTTAGTGGAAGTGTGAGGTCTCGTTTTACCAAAGCCATATTGCTTTCATTCCTCGTCTAGATAGAGTTAGTGGAGAGAAAACTTTATTAAAGAAGAAGAAGACGCCGTAGACGTTTCTCGAAGTTTCCTCCGCGTCGAATTTATAAGAAAAGATACTTGATGGAATGATACGTGATATTCCGTGATGGATCACATTCGTTAATTGCTCGATATTAACTACAATCTCGCAATAAAAGAAAACGTTTGAAATAAGAAATTTGGTATTTCGTTTTTATTTTATTTTTTGTTAGAAGCCTTGCTCAGCTTAAAAGGGTACACATCCCGTTCCAAACTTGGTAATTATATTTGAATACATAATTATTTAAATTTTAATATATTTTCCCGAACATTGTAAAAGCTTGATCTGAATTCAATTTAATAAATTTACAAAAAAATGCTAACTGGACTTGGGTTGAGGGAAGTCGGAAATTTGATAAAAAACAATTTATAAAAAAATTAAAAGGATACTTAAAATTATAAAATTGTTTAAGAAAATTCACTAGATAGTAGTTGGGTCTTATTTTATTTTGCTCTACACATAAAAATGTCTGTCTTAAAATAGATTATACCTAGTTAGGCAAACTACACATGATCAGTAAAAATTTACTACCATAAAAAATTATGTCGATAAATAACTGTTTATTAATTTTTTTAAAAAAAGTTTAATATTTTAGTTCTTATTATTTACTCAAATATTAAAATTTTCAAACCATTTCCTAAAAGTCGTAAATAACTTGTGCTGGAATAATGGAAATCGAGTTGTGGTAGAGTGGGATTTGAACCTCGGACCTGTGGTCCGTGAGTCCACAATACTACCAAAGGACCACAACCCAGTGCGTTTTTTTTAAAGAATTTATTTTAGTTCAAACAATGAAATAAAATATAAAATATGCTTCAATACATAAATAAACATACAATTTTATACAATACAGGTGGAATTTTTTGCTTATTGTTTGTTTGTTTGTTTGTTTGTTTGTTTTGTTTTTTTTTATGTTTTATTTTCACCATCCAGTAAAAATTTCTAATCCCATGGCATGCGAAATCTTACTGAATCCCCACGATCAACCCCAAGAATTTAATTTAACAATTTTATTTGTTAGTTTTTTTTCAATTTATGTATTACTTTTCTACATTAAATAAAATGTTCCCTCTCTTGGGTGTTCCGGGCCGAGGGAGACATTTTATATAATTTTGAAACATGCCTTTAATGATTTTTAAAACAGAATAAATATAAAAAAAGGTAAATACGTTTACGCCTAATACATAAACACACAAACATAGTACATACACAAATACTTGTATCTAAGTACCTGAATCTCGCACTACAATAATGTATTAAGGTATTTAATGTGCCTTGCTTTTAATATACAACAGGCTCCAATGCGCTACAGAACGTCAAAAAATGCTAATAGAAGTCTCAAACAATACTATTTGGTATGTGGAAGGCGATATTTTTTGTTAGTGTTTGTTTTGCCTCTATATAATATTTTTCTACGTATAAATATCAACATTTATATTTGCTATTGATAATAAATATATAAGCAATATTATTTCAGTATAATGTATTACGGAATTACTTTACTTTTGTGTTACTATATTCTGTCCCGAAATGAGTTTTATGTACTGATAACCTGGGATTAGTAATAACATCATCATCATCATCATTCCCTTTCCGCACCTAATGGTGCGTAGAGCACGGCATTGATACACCAATTTCAGCGAATCTTGATCATTTTTTGCTACACGAAAGTAAGGTGATCAGTCTTACGCTTTAGGTTACCTACTACCAGTCTAGTAACTATGTAACATTCTTTTTTATTATTTTTTTAATTTTTTTAATTGAAATTGATTTTTCAATCCTTACGGATTATTACATTCATTTAACAAGAATAATATATAATTTTATATTTATAGTCTGTTGTTGAAAATAATATTTTTTACGCCCCTTGAAAAGTTCGTCTGAGTTTATTGTTTAGTTTTGTCTGGTAGTTGATTGCATAATTTCGGTTCCTGATTTATTAGCCTCGATTTTCCTCATCTCGTTTTGGAATGTTGTGTGTGATATTGTTCTGATTTCTTGTATTATGTCCATGTTTATTATTTTTTTTTCCAAGTTTTGGTTCTTTGTCTACAATAATATTTATTTATTTAAATTTTTATTCCAGTAAAATGGCTTTAAAGTGCAGAGCCAATTCTACCATATAAACATATAAACATGAACATAAATATAAATATAAACAAAAATATAATAATAAACATAAATATAACAATAAACATAAATATAAAAATAAACATAAATATAAACATAAAATAAAAATTTTATATTGCAGCACTTATGGTGGTCTTAACATATCGCGCCATCGCTTGAAAAACGGTGATTGGATCCACTCTGCAGTGGCTTGGAGAATTTCGTTATTAGATTTTTTTAGCCGTTCCCATAGGCTCCAGGCTCTTTGGCGAAGCAGGGCAGCAAAGGTGTTTATTTATAGGTAATATCACTGGATAACTTATAAATAAATTTTAAAGATAAGATTCTTTGTCCATATTGAATTATTGTATTTATTTCCTCACGTTTAAATTAATTTTACTGTTGTGATATGAAATGTTAACCCATTTATTACCTATTAAAAAAAAGGGGTATGAACAAAATAATTATTACAATGACAACATTTTTAAAAAACCTTTTTTTCAAACCGCTTACTTGTCAAAAATACAAACGTTTCGCTCTGAAAATTTCGATACCTAGTTGGTGCTCCTGTCAAAAATGTTTCAGGATATGTCAGTTGGATCGGAAATGTGTCCGTGTTCCATATTTAAAAAATTAAAAAACAAATCCGCGCGAGTTTTCTCTTTCCCTTCATAAAGCCTTTGATTAATTCAATATCTCCGTCCACCGGCCGCGGCGTGGCGGCGTGGCGGCGTGGCGGCCATGTTGCGTGGATTGGGACTGCCAAATGTGATAACGGGGACGTTTAATTGACGCAGCTCCCCCCCATTTCCCCCCCATTTCCCCGACATGCACCCACGGTTTCGTTGTTTCAATAACGATAATTCGCTTCGAGTGTTTAAGAATATCCACAGTGATGTTTTCGATTACTCTAGAACTTATATACCACAGGTAACGAATTCTGAATTGAAATAAAATTCATTTAGCTTTGTCATAGATACTTTAGGTATGTATGTGAAGATGAAAATATAGTTGAAATTATTACATATTCCGAAGTCACGGAAACGAGATTACTATGAATTTATTTTTATTTATTTTTCAGTTCACAAACAGTAAAATATATCACAATATAAATACAATTTATAAAATAAAAAAAAATAACACTAAACATCTTTTACCAATTATATGTGAACACCAATAGTCACAAAAGAAAAAAAAGCGTAAATAGATCACAATTTAGTTTCCATTATATGTTATTAAAGCATTTTATTAGAATTTATATAAGATTAAATTTAAAAAAAAAAAGTTAAGATAGATGCAATTTATACAATCGAATATAATTTGACTAGATTATAAATAAAGTCTCGCTGTAGTAATAAGTTTTTTCAAATGTATATCAATAAATTATAGTAATAATAGTCATAATAAAATAAAAAAAAAAAAAAAAATGCGTACTCTTATTTAGTATATCCGTTTTATCATTGTACATGCTAGTTAGAGAGAGTATATATTGATGCAGTCTTTTCTAAAAAAAGGTGAATACTGCATGATGTAACGATATATTTATGCCAATTTAAGTAAAATTGCTAAAGTTTAATTTAAAATGACATTTAACGAATAAATATAATAATTGTTTTTTTTTACAAATTTTCGCAAACAATGTTTTTCGTACAATTGTTTATTGGTAACATCTAACCAAAGTATTTAAAAGCATCTAAAATACTTGCATTCATTACAAAACTTACGAAAAATAATATTTTCGACATATATTTATTCATAAATCAGTAATTAAAATAGAAAATCAAATTTTGTATTCATAAAATTACTGCAAATCCCCATTATTACTTTTTGGAATCAACGTTATATAATAAAAAACTACTATAAAAACATTATTATTGTCATCAAAAACATTTTTTACTTTATGGTACAACATTTTACACTTAGATGTTTATAAATTTGTATAAACCACTTTAATTTTGAGTGACACTTCAACCGGTTTCAAGGTTACTACCATATCGTGTAGAAATTTTGTGGTGTAGAAATTTTACATGTCAATAAAAATGGTTTTTGTTTAGACAATTTAGAACGATTAGAAATTAGTAAAGCCATTAGTCAAAAACTTCAAATAATAAATAATCAATTAAATTTACCTTCTAGTCCTCTTTTAGAACATTCCCGTTATGATTCATTGTATCTTCTTTCTCTCTCTTTCATTTATTTTCCGTCTATTTTATACAATATTTTGTAGTCTAAAGTGCAAAGGGTGTAATTATAAGTTAGTTTAAATCCTAACGATGAGGTAGTAACCTCAAAACTGGTCAAAGTGCAATTTAAAATCAAAGTTGTTTATACGAATTTATAAACATATAAATGCACTATAAAAAAGCCAAGATTCAAGATATTATTCGCTAGTTACTTTGTTATTATTCCAAGTATATAAACTCCTTAAAAAATTGATTATATGGAACAAATTTATAATTTCAAAAACATTTATTACTTTGATTTGTGACGTTTTATTGTAATCTTTATATAAATAACTCCTCTGTACGTTTGATGTCACCATACTCCTCTTAAACGGCTTAATCGATTTACGTGCTGTTTTCAGAGAAACATATATCTTTGCGCTGTGCGTGTTAGTAGATATTAAAATCTTCAATCGAATATGTAAAAAAAGAATTTAGGAGCATAAATGTTTAATCCATCGATCTACCAGGGTTGCATTCGAGGAGAACGAATTTGCAAAAAAATGGAAATATGTTTTTTTTGTGTATAAAAAAAAATTGTTTTTGAATGATCACACAGAGCATTTGTTTTTTGTGGATCTTAATCAGATTCTTTCCTTATAATTTCTACCCATTTGTTTCTTTTTATTGGATTTTTGGTAACATTAAATTCAATACATTAAAAAAATCTTATTCCTACATAAGTACACCCCTTTGTTGGTGAGACGACCGGAGTTTGACGTTTACAAAAATAATGCCATATTTAAAAAAATATTTATTTTATGTTTTGGAATTCAACCATAAAGTACCTAGGTATTTACTTAAATGAAATATTTTAATATTATCTATTTTAAGTTTTGGAATTTAATCACAAACAAGTAGTAAGGTACCTACTTATCAATGAAGTCTTTTTCCAAGCTACTAGCAGGGAAGCCAACGTTCGGGCAGGACAACGTCTGACGGGTCCGCTAGTTTGATATAAAATACAAAATATAATAATATAATAATTTAGTTTAATACCAGTAAATTTTCAGTTTTACGTAAACTGATTTTGAGGTTATTACCTTGTAATCAGGACTAATACTAACTTAGAATCACTCGAAAGCGGACGACGTATAAATGAAAATTAAAAAGGTTTATACAAATTTGTAAATAAATAAGTGTTTTAAGTAAATATTAAAAGTAACCAGATATTTTGGATTACTTATGAAGTAATTAATGCCTCTTTTCGTAAATTTATAAATGTTTTTTTGAAGATGAGAACAGAAAATTGGCTTTTAAGTGCATGTTGATTGTATTGCAAATTGTTCAATTTCCAATAAGTGGTCTAGAGACGCATTTTCATTTATTTTGAATGCGCATGAACTTGAGATATGCAAGGTAGTTAACTGAAGAACACTTGAAAGTAATTAAATAAACTCCATCAGCGGTACCATGGGCGTGGAATAGAGTTATTTTCACCCAAGGATCAAAAAAGTAAACAAGTCTTTCGGTTTCCAAGTTCAACCCCTTATTGCTTTTGTTGGATATTTCTGTGCCTGTCTTACTTTGAAGTACATAAATTATTTCTTGAATTGGAAAGGCTGGGTTAGCATAAATGAGGGCAGTATTTGTCGGTTTTCTTAGTTAAACTTTAACTTGGCATCAAGTTGTTCTCGCGGACCCCTCCGAGAAAAGATCGCTATTTGGGATTTGGAACCCCGATTGCCAGGGTAATTTAAAAGTAAATCTCTAAAGTATTTTTTTAAAAAATGATTAAAAAAATACTCTATAAAAGTATGAACATTACTTTTGTTTACCTCTACCGCATTAAGCATTAAATAAATAATAATTAAATAAATAAACAAATTAAGCTCGCGATTATAAGGAGACTTCATAAGAATTAGAAGGAAAAAATATATTTTAATGTAATGTTTTTTGTTCATAAAATGATTAGTGGTTATACCTCAAAAGAGTTGACTCAAAAGGTTTTTTCTAATCAATGTGAACATGTATATAAAACAAGAAATAAACATGAAGTAAGACTACCATTTCGTAGGAAAACTAGTACACAGAACTCATTGATGCACCGAGCTGTACAGTTATATTATAAGGAAATACCATTGGAAATAAGAGAGCAAAAAAATATTATTTCATTCAAATGTCAATTAAAAAAACATGTGTTTATCACTTAAATTTTAAAAAATAATCTTATTCGTGTTAGCTTTATAAAAGTTTTCTTTTTAAGTGTACGTATATCGTTTGAAAAATGTTAATAATTAGTATATGTTTTAGATATAAGTTAATATTAGGACATTCATTTATTATGTTTGTACTTTTTAAAGACAAAATATAAAAAATTAAAAAAAAAAACTCGAATTAAATAAAAGCACATTTTATGATTCGTCATAGAAATTTGAATAACGATTTGTTTTTAGGTTATTTTTTACGATCATACGCACAATTTATGTTACCTATTACATTTTAAAGAAGTTTTTAACATTTACGAATCTTCACAAGGGCAGACAAAAAGGTACCTAAATATTTAACAAGTTCGTAGACAGGCACAATGTAACGCATTTTAACCACTACGGTGTATAATTTTTTTAAAGGTTATTCTGAATTCTTCTAACATTACAACAGATTCGTAGACCAAACATAGAATAATAATCACTAGTATAATAAAAATTGGTGTTATGGTAAAAATGAATAAATAATTAAATATAGAGCAACCAATGAAATTTTCAACAATTTGAATTGCGTCTTGCTCCTGTTTTCTTAAAAGTCCTCCTATGACGTATATAAAAAGTTCATAATAAAAGTATACATTTTGTACGCATAACTTGAGAGTCGTTGATTTGTTCGTTTTTTGTTGGTTTTTTATATTCCCATAAAAACAAAAACAAAATACACACAAAGTTCATACAGTATCGATAATAAAATATATATAACACTTATTTGTTTATAAATTTGTATAAACCACATAATTTTTTTAATTACACTTCGACCGGTTTCGAGGTTACTACCTCATCGTCAGGAATTAAACTAACTTATAATTACACGCGTTGCTATTTATATGATAAAATATTGTATGAAAGAGATAGAAAATTGAAAGAAAAAGAGAGAAAGAAGATAAAATAAATCATAACGGGAATAGTTTTAAAAGAGGATTTGAAGTTAAATTTAATTGATTATATATTATTTGAAGTTTTTGATTAATGGATTTACTTTCTAATCGTTCTAAATTATCTAAACAAAAACCATTTTTATTGACATGCAAAATTTCTACACACGTTTCTTGATTAAATTCATGGTTTTCGGATATAATATGATTTGCGAATTCTGAAAAATTATTATTACTCAGACATTTTATATGTTCTTTGATTCTAACTTTAAATTTACGTGAAGTTTTTCCAATATAGAAATTTGGGCAATTTAAACAATCCACTTCCATCAGAAAATAAATTGTTTAAATTGCCCAAATTTCTATATTGGAAAAACTAAAAACTTTAAACTTAAATAACAGTTTTAAGCAGTATTAACAAAAAAATCTTGTACAATCAACTGCTAAAACAGTTTCACTAAAATAAATTTAACTGTTATTTCTGTTCGTGAGGGGGGGTATTTTTTTATGAACAGTTTCACGATGCAGTATTCATTTGAAAATTAATAATATCTTAATGAAGTTTTTCTTAACAGAAACAGTTTTAAAAAAATGTCAAATTATTTCAGCTGTTCCAATATGAAGGAGGTGGTGATATATATATATATATATATATATATATATATATATTTTTTATGTATGAGGACACTCCCTTACCGATCAATATAAAGTTGTTAAGAACATGGAAATTAATAATTGTTGTTAGCTAAAATATTTTTATGGAGATGTTTTGTAATTTATTATTGTGTTAATCCGCTTTCGAGTAGATATTATAAGTAAGTTTCTCTTACAAACAAAAATTTGTGGTATGTATTATTGTAATACATCATGTAAATACTATAAATACGGAATCATTTTTCTAAATAATTTTGTAAACGGATGAATAAACATCGTTACGTAATTATTTCTGACAAAAATAGATCCAAGGACTAAATAATGCAATATTTAAGCAGGTTGGAGTTAGAGGACTCTTCCAAATCCACCCCTAAATTTCCCCAAATTCGTTCTTCACTTACTTAAACTTCCGACAGTGGTGGAGTTAGGAGGTACTTCAAAGGAAAGGGTTAGGGTTTAATCTGCAATTTTCAAGTTACCACAACATTTCCGACAAACAAAGTAAAAAGGTCAAAATTAATTTCACGGAATTAGGAAAACGGACAAATTGCTGGAATCAATTTTGATAATATAATTCCATTACTGGACGGTTTTAATCTTCTGGATATACTGATAATCAATATTCTTATTTATAATTGCAAGAATCTTGAAATGTTTGGTGAAATAACTCACCATTATGGATTGATTCAAACTACAAGTATAACAGAGTAACATAGTTTTGAAGATAACTTAGAAATTTGTAATTATTCTTATTATTTATTTTATTCAGATTCTCATTTTTTACATTATTTTTTTTTTTAATAAATCATAATATAGAAAGTATTTTACAAAGTATAAAACATATGGATTCCATTTCCAGGTGTTAATTTCAACTCAATTCGAGACCTAAATAATATAAACATTAAAAAAAAAACACAAATTCAGAACAACAAAGTAAAAAAACATAACGTTAACATCAAACTTGTTATTTTTTTTTTTTTTACTTTAGGTCAATCAAAACATTGAGGGCAAATAATAATCATATTCTTGAATTATTAAAGACACGAGCGGACGAAGGCGTTATGTCGCAAATAAAAACATTTTTTTTTTTTTTACTTAAACGAAGATTAAATGTACAGTACTTTCACATAAAGCCAACTGCACCATCAAAAAGTAGCAGAAAAAAGATTTCGAGAGAGAAAGACGGTGGTTCTTTTTATCAACAATAGTACTGGTGATTAAAACTTTTACCTAAAATATCTTATTCTTGTTTTTTGTCATTAAACACCCTTTTTTATTTTTTTTATTTGAAAATGTATTTTTTAACCCTGACGGATTATTACATTCATTTTACAAAAATAATAGATAATCATACTCTATTATTGATAATAATATTTTTTACATTCTTTGAAAAGTTGGTCTGAGTCCTTTATTTAGTTTTGTCTGGTAGTTCATTGTATAACTTCAGTCCCTGGTTTGTTAGTCTCGACGGTCTTTGTCTCGATTTAGAGGTTTGTTTATGATATTTTTCTGATATTCTCGTATTGTGTTCATGTTTACTACATTTTTTTTCAAATTTGAGTTCTTCGTCTACAATTACAGTGGCTAATTTATGGATTATGGATATTTTTTATAGTTGGTTGTACATTTAACACATATTGTTGTATACTGATGATCTAACTATCGAACCCAGGTGACGGACGTCGCTTTGCTGTCCGAAATGTTGGCAATAAGGATTAACGACAGAGGGTATAATAACTTATTAGAAAAAACATCGTCGGCATTGAAAAGTTTAAATCATAAAAATGAAAAACTGTAATAAAGTAAAAAGACGCAATTCCAATGAGGATAATAACAGTCCCCTAACAAACAGTATTAAGATTTAAAGTTATAAAACAATTTTTCCGTAGAAAACGAAACAAATAATAATAAATATAAGTTTAAAATGCACTTGAAAAACGTTAATCATATTATCATGATGCGATGAAAAACAGACCCTGATAATGTCTCCATGAACTTTTTATTTATTTGAAAATTTATTAATAAACCCTTACGGATTATTACATTCATTTTACATAAAATAATATATACATTTTTCATTTATACTCTGTTGTTCAAAATAATATTTTTTACATCTTTTCAAAAGTTTGTCTGAGTCTTTTGTTTAGTTTTGTCTGGTAGTTTATTGTATAATTTCAGTCCCTGGTTCATTAGTCTTGATTGTCCTTGTCTTGTTTTAGAAAGTTGCATATGGTATTTGTCTGATATTCTCGTATTGTGTCCATGTTGACTACAATTTTTTACAAGTTTTAGTTCTTCGTCTACAATTACATTAGTGGCTAACTTATGGATAATTTTTAATGATTCCAGTTGAAAGAGTTCAGTTATATTTAATTGCTTAGTTTGTGTAAAAAGTTATTCACCCATGTCTTCAATTGTTAGTTTTGGGTGTTTCAGGGAAAATATTAAGTATCGATGAGTGAATGAGAAAGAGTCCATATTTTAAAGATAATCCCGTGACTGAATTAAGCTTGCCTACTGCCTACTCAGGTGCTGTGAGAGATAAGAATTGCTTTTATAAAATTCTGGGACGATTTTACTAAACTTATCTCAAATTCAGACGGTGAACGTTTTTACTCCTCCACTCCACTCCAGCTAAGTGAGGCACAACGCAGAAAAGGGAATGAATATGAACGTTTTTATTTAATTCAATCGGCACTCACTTTAAAATACTCACTCTCCATTAACAATATTTTTTATTTATTTATTATCATATACAAATATAAAATTATACTTTTATACAAAGTTCCTTCGACTATCTGAGCCAGTGCCCGTTCTAAGCCAGTAAAAAAATTAATCTTCTATCGATTGGAGAAATACTGTGCCATAACTATAGTGATGTAAAAAGCAACAAAAATAGTATCACAAATAAATATTTGAACTCCAACATATGTAGGTTTCATAGTCCATGGTCAATGACATACACATGCAAAATCATTTCACCTGAAATATGGAGTGACATCCAATGAATCAAGTCATCGTTTTATATTGAAACCTATATAACATATTCTGGAAGACTAACAAACAGTATTGCACATGAAAAATCCGTTCAAATAAGAACAACGTCCTGCAATACATTAACATCATTCCTACCATGGAGAAATGAACAACAAAGAAACGTGGCTTATTATTTATTTATGCTTTATTAACTTAGTTCATAACATCTTAAGAACTAATATATTTTTAAAATTATATTACAATTTTTTCTTTCAAAATTTCTCAATAACATATTTTTTCAAATTAATTAAAAAAATTGAGAGTTTTTCTATTTCCTTTATTTCTTCAGGTAACTCATTGTACAGCTTCAATCCCTTGTACAATGAGTTTCGAGATTCTGTTTTTCTCCTCATTGGTAATCTTATCTTTTTTCTCATTGTTTCATATGTATGATATTGTTGGTAAAATTTTATTATTGTTTTTATTTTATTCATTTCCTTGATTACTTTATGTATAAAAATTGCTACATTATATTCAATCTGTTGCTTTACTGTGAGCCAGCCTATTTCTTTGTGCATTATTTCTACATTAGAATAGACATTTTTTTCAGTATGATCCTCATCGCCTTATTTTGAAGAATTAGTGTAATTTTAATTTCCTTTCATTACATAAAAAAATAATAAAAGAACAGTAATTTATGTGTGGACATATTATTGTTTTGTATAAAAGACTACTACTTTTTTTATCTATAACATTTCATAATCTTCCCATTAATGAATTTTTTTTTGTTACATATTGAGAATGTGTTTTAGAATTCAAATATCTAGATACTTTATTTCGTCCACAGAATGTATATTCAAATTATCAATATTATTAATATTGTAACCCTGGGGTATTATTTTTTTTCCCGATATTAATATATTTTGTTTTTGATATATTTAATTTTTATATATTTACTGTTGTCAATTTTGATATATTTCCTAAATCGTAATTAATCTTATTAATCACTGCATTAAAATTATCTCCTGATATGTAAACTAGTGCATCATCTGCAAAAAATTGGAATTTACAATATTTTAGAGATTTACCGATATCATTTATTTATGTATACGAAAAACAATATGGGCCCTAGCGCTGAGCCTTGGAGTACTCCCAAATTATTTTCTATGGGATCTGAAATAATATTTTTAACTTTCGTTATTTGATATCTGTTATTTAAGTAGCTTTGAAACAAATTTAAGGCATTTCCTCTCATTCCAATCAATTATTTTTTTTCTAATATTCTTGTTCTTATTAAGAGACCACAGGGCCATCAGCCTAACCAGTCAGCCCGAACAGTCAGCCTAACAAGACATTCAGTTCCAACATGTAGTTCAAGTGCAGCCAGTTCAACTGTTCAATTCATTACCTTACTTTTTTTTGTTGAAAATTTTTATATAAGCATTTTTTAAACATTCATATGATTCCCAAAAAACTGCAAAAGCAGTGTATTACCATTTTACATTTTATTTAAATTCTTCGTTTAAAAATGAATACCATTGTACCTAAATTTAGTTCAATTTTCAAAAGGCGTAATCTGCAGGTCAAAAATTATTTATATTTTAGTTAAATATTTAAAAAACACTATTAACTATATTTTTTATCAGAAATATTCGAAAAAAAGTATTGTTTTCATTTAATATAAAACCGTTAGGTGTTCAAAGATTAGTACACCATTTTTAATAAGAAATAGAATTATAATTTTTTTAGAAATTCTCAAGCAATTAGATGTAAAAGGTAATTGTATTTAAAATATGTATTGTTTATTTATAAAAATAATAACTATTTGCAATTTTGTATTAGGCCTTTTACTACGAGCCAGTTACTTTTACTTTTTTCGGAATTTACCCTACGGGACACGGCAAGGTGTTCTCTTTGTAAGATGAGACGCTGCCGTGTTTCTATGGAAACCTTGGGGAAAGTTTTTTCATACAAAATTAGGTTGGAACACTTCCAAACTAACGTATTTTAAATGTAAATTCAATTTTTACCTACTATTCATTGTGGCGTTCCGTTTCCATATACAAGAAAAAGGGTTGTATCTGAAAATAAAACGCGTAAATGAAATGTGGATAAATTGAAAAAATTTTGACAGCAAAGAAGTATTACTAAGTTTTCGAAAATAAAAATTGTTAAGTTCATATTTTTTTCTATATTCTTGTACGCCGCAGAAACATGGACCTTGAGAAAAAGAGGACAAAAAAAGATAGACGCGTTCACAATATAGTGCTGGCGTAGAATGTTGCGGATACCATGGACATCCCATAGGAGTAATGATTTTGTAATCTGAGAATTGAATACTGAACAGCTTCTTTCTTCAACTGTTTTAACCCGTGTTCTCAGGTATTTGTCAACGTTACGAGGCGAAGAGACAATATAAAGATATATTTTTTTAAAGGAATAACCCGCTAAGCCTCTATTTTTGAGGCTTGTCAGCAGGTGGGATAGAGGGGATATGGAAGGAGGTAATAAAAAATACACTACAACACCCAGACCAATTGAGAAAAAAACTTTCTTGGATTTTTTTCTTGCAACTGGCGGGAATCGAACCCGCGACGCCAATTTCACAGTTGGCCGTCTAACCAACTGCGCCACGGCGTCTGTCTGGAAAAATAAGTGGTGCAAACTAAGAAACAAAACAAAATAAGATAACAAACAGACTTGGTGACTGAGCGACTGGCGTCTCTCTCCAGGAAAATTCCAGAAAAACAGGACAGAAGCAGATGGAGGTAGATCCTAATGACGTGCTCCCCTCCTGCCAACGTTACCACGACTGTTGCGTCAAGAGCTAACGATTTAAAAGAAGTGAAGTATTATTTTATTAAGATTTTTCACCAGTTTCGATTACTGTTTTTAAATTACTGTGCGGTGTGTTTGCTTAATTTAATTGTTGCTAAAACACATAACAGTAAGTTAGTTAAATACCTGTCTGGCTATTTCCACTTTTTAACATATGGTTACAAAATATCAATAACATTTAATTAGTTCATATGACGAACAATGCTTTTGTAGAAATTTTGCTAGTTTCAATGTTCCTTTGTTTACATATCACGGACCTCCTATTATTTACTAGCTAAGAGGTCCACGAATAGACTTTTTCACTTTTTGAAATTTATTTTAATCATAGTGATGAGAAAGAAAAAATATACAAATACCAATTACATTTGGAAGTGGTATGTAAATCTGAAATCAAAACTGTTTTTGTCATAAAAACAGATAAGTTATCTAAAAAAAACTACTACCAAAACATAAACATTTTGTTATAATGTTTGAGTTTGTCCAAATGTTCGTAGACAAAAGACTGGATTTCACTCCCTCGGGAGTCAACAGGGGTGGAGAATACCTTAAACAAGGGTAATTTGGAAGTCTAGGCATTTACAGAGCTTATAAACGAACGAAAAAACGAAGTCATAATTTTTTTTGACAGGCGTAATATCATAAGATTATTTTTTTAATGTAGAAAATAGAGTATTAAATAATATAGACGAGTACATATAATTATAATTATTTTTATGTTTCTAATCCTATATTTGTGGTGATATAATCATGTGTCTGTGTCAAACTATTAATCGTCCCATCTCAACACAGGACTTTTAGTTCCATGGAGTTGAGACTTATTGTCTCAAATCATGTACAATAAACTTATGTATGTAAATAAATAAAAAAAATATGTATAATTTTTGTTTTTGAATATATTTAAAAATACCTTGTATTCTGCTCAATGCAACAGTGAAAGCACCATTTATATAGGGATTTTTCAGCACACTCTTTTATAAGTTAACTTTTGTATAATATACTCTCCATGTTGACTACTGGTATTTTTTTTTGGTTTTTATTTTTATGTTCAATAAAAAAATACAACATAAAATAGTATGTTTAAATACATTTTAATGTATCTCTTGCATTAACATAATAATTTTATTGAAAAACGATAGCCTAAATAAAAAATGAACCACGGATAGAGAATTTTATTTGATCCTTCAAGGTGGACCTTGAGAACAGCCTTTCGGTGCCGATTTTCCATAAATGTGCGTACCTGCAGACAGATCGTGACTTTTGTCCATTGTCGTATCTGTACTCAGTACGCCAAGCATTCCACTCACTACAGCTTTCTCCACTCGTACTTGGTATTACGGTTGACTTTGACCTAAGGGTCTCCAGTGTGTTATAAAACTAAAAGCAAGTTCTGATTGGGGCAGGGTTAAAAGCGTTACTGAAAAAAGTAGTATTTGAGACCGGTGAAAAGTAAAGTTTCTTGGCACGAAGCATTTAGCTTTGTCTATTTATTTGTTAACTAAAGCTAACATGAAGCATTGTTTATGGTGTTGTTACCTTAGTTTTTTTTTAAAGTAATATTCTTTTATGAACTATCAGAAAAACCATATATTTTTTTCGCAAATAGGTTTTTAAAAGAAATATTTGCGATCTTATGATTTACTAAAAAAAATACATTTGAAGGCAATGTTCAACGAGTTGTAAATGTAGAACACGGGAATCAAGTAAGGGTAGAGTGGGATTCGAACCACGGACCTTTGATCTGTCAGTCTGAGACACTAGCCACAGGACCACAACCCGACTAATAAAACTGGATAATTAAGTGGTTACATACAATTATTTAATAACATTTAGTAATCTACATCTCAACTTAAATGAGTGCAAGGTTATGAGATTTTTTCGTCTGGAAAATACAATCATATACGACTACTCACTGAACGATGAAATATTATCAACAACAACAACAACAAACAACAACAAACGATAGAACGCCATAACACTCTATCTTGGCATACAGACCTCGCTTCATCTACATTCATACATCTTCTTATGCACGCACGCCGATTATTCCTACTTTTGACATGTCCATCTTCAAGTATTTGATGGACTTGATCGTGCCATGTCTTTCTCGGTCTTCCTCGTTTTCTGCATCCATCAACATTTGCATCGTAGATCCTTTTAGTCGTTCTTTCGCTGTCCATTCGCTCTACATGTCCAAACCAACGCAGCACCCCTTTCTTAATTCTGTCAATAATGCATGTCTCAGCCTTACACACTTCACGGATCTCGACATTTGTGCAAATATTATCATGTGTCTAGTATACGAAATTTAGGTTTTATACTTGACACTAAACTTTTTTTTACAATTCACATTGAACATGTTATCAATAAAGCCTTTAAACTCCTTGGATTTATTAACAGAAGCCCAACTGACTTCAAACTCTCTTCTGTTCCTTAGTTCACCCGCACCTAGAGTATTCCTCTGTTATCTGGTCTCCATATTATGATGTTCACATCAACAATATTGAATCAGTTTAACGTCAATTTTTAAGAAAGATAAGGTGGAGGTTGAGCTTATGCAGAGACCAATATACGTATAATGAGTTAGAAACTAGCTTAAATATATCTCTTCAAGGCCGTCGAAATAAATCTTACCTTCTAGTTCTATTTAAAATTCTCAACTCACTATTTGATGCGCTTGAACTACTGAGCCCAATAAAATAAAATACCCCAACTAGAAACCTCAGACAAAACTTACTTTTCCATACCGATAACCATAGAACTAACTATGATTTTCATTCCCCTATGCCCAGAATTTTTAGGTCTGCCAATAAAACATACCAGTCGTGATTTATTTGATAACAAGTTGTCTTCTTTCAAACGATCACTAAATCAAATTCAATTATAAACACTTCCCTCCCGCTTCCACTCCCACCATATCTACTAAATACTATTGTGTCTTTCTTCCTTTATAATATTTTTTTATGTTTAAATATGTCCTTAAAAATAAGCATTGTGTGTATATATAAATAAATAACATTTCTGAACTGTGTTCAATACAGACAGATACAAAAAAAAATTGGTTATCAAAGGAATAAGTACCTACCTAGGGTTTCTAGCATAATTTTTGTGTTTAAATGTACAGGTAAAATTTTCTCTCTAATCGATAAAGAATCTTGATTAGATATTTTTGTAATCAGTTCAAATCCTCGAAGTTGGCTGGTTGAAATAAGACTGGTTTTTCAACCAGTATTGGGTCACAGATCCAATGCTGATATGGTAGGAGAAGTCTAGTATTATCTTTCGCATCTTTGTTTGCATTAGGGAGAGCAAATTCTCCTCTCCTAAGATAAATACACTTTATCTTACAAAGAAAATGGCTGGGTTAAGGACGGTTTATACTTATACTATAGCCTTTTACAAAAACATTAATTGATTAAGGATATATATAATGTTCGGGTAACTAACCAAATACGAGCTCGCAAATAGATTATATAATTTGTTTGCCTTCATTTTTATTTTGAAATAAAATCGAAAATACTTCAATGAATAAATCTCAAGTAGCATTGTTGCTTCAATTAATTTATAACTTCATTTGCTAATGGACTATCATTGCTATCGGACGTGACGCTGCGAAAAATAATGTCCCTGCATATGATGATAAAATGCTTTTACTACAATGCAACTGTAAAAACAGAATCGTTAGATATCGTTTCATAAGTGAAAAAAAATATTTTTTTTAACTACGTGATTAGTTATGTTTTTAAGTATCTACAGTTTTCACGATACTACGAGTATAATATAAAAGTAATAATTGCCAGCTGGTTAAGTATCTTAAGCAATAAATTACGCATAAGTAAATGTGAATTTAAGAAATAAACTTGTCCTATTACTAATAATTGCATGTTTTTCATGATTTCTTTTAGTTTTTTTTAAATCAGTGAAGGTAACAACGCAATTTTTGCTTTTTCTTAGACGTAGCTAGAATGAGAATAACATATCTATTTTATACGCCAGATTCCCCCAGAATTAATTTATTTATTAAAATTCAGGTCTGAAAGCGTCAATAATTTTGTATTAAAAAATCTCTCGTATTTTGGCCGTTTATCCTTCAATACTCTGCTCAAACGTATCAATTATTGTAGTCGATGGCAATCTCCCATAGTCGGTCGGTGGTTACGCCACATTTACTATATGCGTGTTACTTGTTAGAATTATTTGCAGCCTACTAGGTTCTGGTTAAGCTGTTGCGATTTTATCTGTAGGTAGGTACCACATTTTTGTCTCCGGCCAAACATAATAATTTATTTACATAAATGCATATAACAAAAAAATAATTAAAGAACAATAAGAATCGAACTGTCATCGGGTGTGTATGTGCTTTTGATGTTCTCACCGCGATCGCAAATAAGTTATTTTTACGATCAATAACGCATTTAATCCACCGTGTCGTGTAATAATATAATAATAATAATAATAATTAAAGAACCACGTCAAGTACCCCTCCTCCCTGACCACAGGATCTGATCTGACCCTGACTGCCGCTAGAGAAGTTCCAAACAATAAGATGTCAGAACCCCAGTACAAGGTAGGTAATTGCATTCATTGTATTAAGGTTTGGTCGTAAAGTAAATAAAGATTCCGAAGAAACGCATTCCGCGAACCAGACCAATTTCGAGCGTTCATCTGCCAACAGGCAAGTAGCGCGATCAGTCGGTTTGAGGAGCTTATAATACATTCCTCCTAACTGATAATGGTGCAGAGCAGAGATGATGATGATGATGATGTTTTATGATGTTCCTACATAGTAAGGTCAACGAAAGTCTACACAAAAATTCTGTACTTTATCTGCAGATTTTCCACAAATATTTTTTTTTTTGGTACGAAATTCAAGATGCTAAACGCTATAAAAAAAATCATTTATTTTATTGGTTAAGGAAGTAAAAAACATTTTTTTTTGTACATATCCTATTATTAACGCGATTTTAAATGATTTTTTTATGTTTTGTATTTCTAAAATAAGTCCGCATGTGAAGTTGGTTCTTCTCTGTCAGTTCTCCCGATTGGTTTGTTTACGGCAAGCTAATCGGATATCCTTTATCGCTCTCATATCGTCGTCGTTTAAAGTGAGTTTTTATAGAATTTTTTTTTTTTTTTACAGTTTTAATGATTTTTGTTGTAAAATTTAATGCTCTAATTTTTACCGCGCGCAAGAAATTATTATTTGTATTTAATTTTCCGTAGAGTTGAAGTTCCTGATTGCAATTTTGTTTTCATCTGACTAAAAGGTACAAAAATGTAAGTAAGAAAGTAATACAAAAAATAAATAAATTTGTATAAAAAAGTCAGTTACAAAGCAAATATTTGAGTTAAAAATATATTTATTCAAAGTGTTAACACAACATTATGTAAAATATGCTGAATGCGGATGTTTTGGCAACTTTTTCGCTGTTTTAGTTCTTGAAGAATCCGAAGTAGTATGTACTGTATGTAGATTATTAGATAAAATATGAAGTTTTGCCCCATTTTGGTTAATTTGACAGTATCTAAGCGATCTGTTGTTAACACATCAGCTCACGCGATCTCTTGGTTGGTTTGTGGAACATAAAGGGGTAGTACAACAGGTATTTAAATTTACTACTCGCCACAGAAGGGGAAGTTTTGTATGTTTTTTTAAATATAAAAAGCAAAGTATGATAAAGTCTGCAATTCTAAAAATATTTTTAATGACGTAATTGTAGGTGAAAGCATACGTAAGATTATTTATTTATTTATTTAAACATTTTATCATAAATTCAACTTAATGCTCACTTTGCCTAGTTAACTACATTACATTTTAAAACATGATAATAGTTTACAAGTTAATAGAAAGCACAGACTAATAAAATATCAACATACTCGTATAAACATTTTGAAACATTTTTGATTTGATACACGATACACATATATACATTCATACACAAACATATATACACAAATACACATATATACATACACGCACACGTACAATTTATTTAACATAATCTGAAACTTTATGATTGCCATTTGTGTATATATTTTTAAAAATTATTATTTAATTTCATATTTTATTATCAATATCCAGTAATAATCTCCGATCCGCGGCGTGCATCGACCTTTCTGACTCTCTACGACCAATGTCATGAAAGAGGAAAGTCAACACTTTCCGCAACTTGACAACACTCCCGCTTTTCCACAATTCTGCCAAAAAGTTATGGACCTTCTTGCCAACGTAAAAGTGTTGTTTCGATGCCAGAACAGTGTTGACCCCTTCACTTAGTATGAGATCCCTATTGGAGTATCTTGTATTATGGTTGTGGTAGACGCTTGGGTGTTTGTCTTTATTTATGTGCGTAACCACCACCGTTCTCAATATTTACTGTTAAATAATATTAAGTACTCTGAATTCTTCGAAGAACAAGTCACTTGGATTTAAAAATGTTTTTTTTTAAATTACTCGGATTAAGGATTTCTGCGAATTTGGTACCGGTACAAGGGCGGTTTTTGTGCAAACTCCCCAACCAATTAGACCATAAGTCAACACAGAATTTGTCAGTGCATGGTGTAGGTGTTTATACATATTATCATCTTCATTTCAACTCCGCACTCAGTGGTACATAAAGCACTGCATTTGTATACCAAATGCATCGTATTTTGAACATCTGTTCCACAAAAGTAAGGTACCCTGTTTGATTAATACCCTATAGGGCCAGGAACAATGAAATGTTGCAGTTTCAACCTTAAAAATCAATGTTTACTAATAATCTAACCCAAGACCACAAAAATGGTAGGCGAACATGTCAACCACTACATAACGAGGCGAACTTATCTCCTGTCGATTTCCTTATTCAGGATTTTTACTTAAGGGCAGCCATCAAGTCTAAAACAGTCAATGGTTCAGATTTTATTTCACACCCAGAACTGTTTTCTTTATCCGCCTTGAAACAGAAAAAAACACATTTACACATTATTTTCATTTACGTATTGCAAAAATTCGAACGTAAAAAATGATTTTAAGGCTGATATAGTGTTACTCACCAACATCATTTCTAATAAAATAGATTCCCCTCAATTAGTTACCCGCATTTATTTTAAGGTACCACAGAGACGAATACATCATACACAACTATTCAACATACCTAAACACAGAACAAACTTTACAAAAAAACAGTTCAATTAACCGTATTCTGGATACTTATAACAGGAAATTTAACCACATAGATATATTTAAATGAAATACTTAATTTACCAAACCAGCCACAATTGATGAATTTTCTTCACCCGCTTCCTCCTCTCCGTTCCTTTCTTTCCCTACGTAAATATAAGTTTTGTAGTGAGAAGATCTTTGAACATAATTATGAATCCCCGTACTACGGGCCAACTGTTTGTGACACCTGATTTCTATCATTCAAATCATTCATATCAAACTTACATATTATTCATTTTTATATATGATGTAGGTGCATATACTACGTATTTGCATGTTAATTTTGGACCAACGTACGTGTATTATCATACTTACCTTGATTTATTGTTGACATTACATCGCATTTACTGCATTTTGTGGTTACCTACCGTATTATATGAGATTCGTTGCACATTATTCATTCAATATGCATCAATATTTATATTTTTTTAAATGCTTTCTTTTAGAATAAGGTTTTGAAATTTACCAAACTTTTTAAACATACAATTAAAATATTGTTTCTTATTTTTTTTTGTGCCATATCAGGTCTCCTCGACGCCGATGTTGGCGATTTGTCTAGAGTAGGCATTCCGGTCCTGTGCCAACTGGAAAAGCGTCTCAACCCCGCACACTCCCGCCCAGTCGTGGATGCTTCTCAGCCAGGTCTTTCGCCTTCCAACTCCTCGCTTTCCCTAGATCTTCTCCATCATAATCAGCTGTAGAAGCGCATATTTGCTTTTAAGCATGATATGGCCCAAATATGCGAGTTTTTTGTGATTTATTGAGGACAGTTGTTCTTTTTCGGCATTGGCTCGTCTCATCACCTCCATGTTGGTCATTAAATCTGTCCACAGTATTCTCAGCATTCTCCGATGAAGCCAAAGCCTCTAATCGGTTTAAAGAGTTCACCTTGAGAGTCCATGTTTAAACCCTGTAGAGCAGTATTGACCACACATAGCACTTGACCATCCTCTGTCTCAGTTTTAAATTAAGACTTTTACTGCAGAATAATGATTTCATGCCATTGAATGCTGATCGTGCTATCTCTATTCTGCATCTAATTTGATCCATATCACAAGTGATTTGACTGCCGAGGTATTTAAAGTTAGTCACTCTCTTGAAAAAAATATTTAACCAAAATATTTTTAAACATAACTTAACTAAAATGTTTTAAAAAATGTTTCGAAAATAAGTGTAAACTATTTTTGTTTATAATCAAACCTCTTACCAGACTCTCTCCCATACCCTGTTTAATATAAATACACTTTTTTTGTTTTTTTTATACTTACACACCCCCACACACGCACAAATTCACAACTGGAGTGGAAGCTCCAACCCCCAGCAATAAGCAAAATCCTACACATACAACTATTTAGTAGCATTTGATAAAACGTTTGAGCACATGCTGTAAATATTAATACTGTTAAAAATGTATTTCAAACCGGGTGTAGACGTGCCGCTATGTTTCCGTAAGAATTCTGCATTTAAGGAAACGTTTCAACCATTTATTTTCTTCGAGAAGTCATCAAGTGCGAGGGAGACACGCAAATCCCCCAGACGCCTTGGAGAAAAGGAAAACGATATGCTTGCACGAAAATGCGCCTAGGGATTCTGAAAGTGGAAATGTAGAACAAACGATTGATGCAATTTTATTTTTTCCATTTAAAATTCTTTGAAGTTTGTTTTTGTAATTGGATAGGTTTAAGGCATTCAATATTGGAAGCGTTGACCCAGATTTTTTGTGGCAAGCTTTTATATTCTTAGAAGCGTTTAATCTTCCTCGCTTTCGAGACATTTCTTAATTCACATATTTTTAAAATTTATAAATTTATCGCATTATTTAAAATTATTTTTTTAAGTTGCAAATTATGTGAACCGTGCTTTGACACAGTGCCTTATGTACCATTAAGGGTAATAGGATGTAAAAGAAGATTCATAACACGTTTATCCGGACAACTTTTAGAGCTTAAAAATATACGGGGTGTTCGATGTTCTGATGGTTACTGGGTGGTACTGGAAGGAGTGGGGTGTGAGTGTTAATTTGATGTCTCGTAATGATGAAACAAAAGTGGGTGAGGGGAAGCGAGACGGAGGATTTCGTTAGGGTATTTATTCCCCAGTGTAATAAGCTATGGTGAAAGACGAGCGTTGAGATTGGTGACAAACTTCGTGGAAGGGTTGAGATTAAATCTTTAATTTGAAAGTTTCTTAACTTGAGATAAATTTACTCCATGTATTTTTTTTATAATAAATGAATTTTAACGAGTGTGATGAAACTTTAACGCGAAACAGCTAGGCCCGTGTTACAATGGGAAGTTAACAGATCTTAAATGCTGGAGTTTAGTGGTTTTTGTAAATTTATTAGTAGACTGTCAAACTAAACCAAAATAAAAAAATAGAAATTTAATGTATAAAATTGTAATTAATTATTTTTTAATGTATTGTATTTAATGTATTTTAATTTATCATGGCTATGATTTTTTTAAATTTCCGTAATTTTGAAATTACTCCACCCGCGACTTAATATGTAAGATTACAAAATATTATTTTTTTTATGAAAGGACATATTTGTAAATATTTTCCGTAGTAAAACTATTTGTTAACAATATTTTGAGTAAGTCCAAATGTTTGTAGACAAAGACTGGAGTTCACCCACTTGGAAATTTAACATGTCATATTACAACACTGGAGAACATTTTAATGAAGGAAATATGGAAGTCTAGGCGTTTACCGGGCTTATGATCTAGACTTAAAGTGAACGTTACACAGTGTGTATAGAGGCCATTTAGACCAGCTAATAAAAGGTTATACGTTTAACAAGTTTGTGACAACTAGACGTGACCTTGAAATAATTATAAAATAATAACGATTTTGCGAAAAATCTTTAAAAAGTAAATTATGGTAAATACTACAATTCTTAATTATTTTGAGGAACCAATATGATAGTTTTTATGAACTTATATGATAGATTTTTTCAAAGAAATGAAATTGTATTTTTTCAAACAGGTGAACATTACAACAGAGGCGTTACAAGAGCAACACTTAAAAAAAATGCATTCTTACGATTAACTCAAATATTAAATTTAAAGAGCCTTTTTCAAAGCTTTGTAAATAGCTCACTATTAAAAAAATAGTAATCAAGTTGAGGTAGAGTGGAATTCGAACCACGGACCATTGACCCGTGAGAGTCCGGGACCCTAGCTACAAGACCACAAACCATTTTTTTAAAAAATTATTACTTTTCTTACTTTTTTATTAGTAATTATTTATGTACGTATATATTTATATTATTTTTGTGTGAATACTTATGATTTCTACTTTTTCCATTTTTATTTCCTTCCATTTAACATCTAGTTAACTGTACCTCATGTTATTTAAATTGTAATGTAATGTAAAAAAGACCCATAATTGAACGTAGTGCAGAAAGCAGCCAGTCCAAAATTTCGGAAAAAATAGATATTGATGTTATCGGGTGCAGTAAGGTCGATTCTATGTTCTGCTAAAAACAGCCAGACCGCTTTCATATTAAAAAAAAACTTTATTAATCACCTCTGGAAAAAGGTGTCGATCACAAAAACAACATTTCTCAATTTGCAGAAAACACCCACAAAACTAGAAAAATCTTATGGTACTTTAAAAATCTTTTAAACTGGTCAAATAGACGATAAGATCCTTGTTTGTAATATATTTAAAAAAAAATGTATTTATTGTTTATCGTTTGTTAAAGTCAAAAAAATTCCAACTGTTGTGTAGACTTTATAATTCACTCTTTTCACTAAATGACTATTATCTCAGTTTCACTTTTCTATGTCTGGCTGCTTTCTGTATAACTACGTTTAATTGGTCTTGTTATTTTGTGTTTATTGTTTAATTAAATACGATTGTGTTAAATTTATTAATTAAATAAATATAAAAAATAGGTATAAAAGAAAAGTGTTCAAAATAAAAATTAAACAGAAATGTAATGCAAAATCTTGAAGAATCTCTTAAGTATAGTAAGTTTAATATTAAGAAAATAAAGCCCAAACCTCTTAACCAAATTCCGTCTCAGAACAGTAAAAATGAAAACGAAATGAAAATATTCAGAAGCCGCATATTGTGGCGGAAAAACAAGAGAGATTTTCAACTTTTTGCGAGTAAGGCCATCTAAGGAATTTATGATTTTTCTTTACCAAGCATGTCTGTAAAATAAAGAAACGTAATGTTCCTACTTATGAGAAGGTATATTTATTAAAGACGTTATTAAAAATCTGGCCTATTTCCTCTCTCAACAGCGTTCTAAATCTTCAACGTGATAGGAAAATGCTGGAGTAATGTAAAGAGCTCCGACTTCATAATAAACACTTGTTTATTTTATGTTTACATCACGTTTTATATTTTTACAAAGTATCTCGAGCGGAAAAGGAGTTAGTAAATTCTTTCAATTTAAGGATATTAAAATCAACAGAATGTGACGTGAGTTTTTTAATAAACTAGTAAAAAAACTTTTGTATTCCATTTTGTTCTGTGATACACGTTCCTCGTGGTAATTTTACAAAATATGAGTTACTGTGTGAGTATTATTTTTAGAAACTGAGTATTACGTTTGATAATTATTTTAAAATATGTGTTTTAAAATCCAGTATGGTTTTAGTAGATAACGTATATAAAAACATTATATTAAAAAACAAATTAGATAAAATCTACACAAATAATATTATATTTGGTACATTATAATGTATAATAAACCATAACTGTATTTATATGATAGCTATTTGGAATAAAAAAAAACATAAAAGAAAGTTTAAGCGTTATTGATTGACCATTTGTGAAAATAAAATATTAACAAAACTTGATGTTTTCGTACAATAATGATCAATCAAATTTCAAAAGAATAATATTCTATAAAAATAACATTAAATATTTTTCAAAAGTATACAAAAAGTTATGAATATAATCTAGAACATAGAATAGCATATTATTAAAAAAATAATTAAGAAAAAAATAGCGTTGAATGTATATTTATTCGTCTCATAGTATTGTTGGGAAAAAAATGAGAAATAAATTGGTAAACTATGGACATAAAAAAAAAAAAAAAAACGAAACTCGCACAATTCAGAAATATCACCCAATTTTTGTTTACTAGGATTTATTTGACGCTAGTTAACGTGAGAGAGAACTTATAATAACGTACAAAATCAAATACATTTTCAAGAAATACGACGATGTTTTTTTAGTCACGCGCAGCTTGCAATACTCCGTTACGAAGTTCTATGTATTGATTTTACTAAAGAAATTACATCTTATCTTTGTAATTATTTTCTGGCAGGGGTTGCACGAATAAATCTGGTTCTACTCACGAAAAGTAGTTAAGTATATAAATCCACGGCGTGATTACTTGTCGTGTTTACATCCGCTGCCCTTAGCTGGAAGCCAAACTCATCCCTTACTATTTGCTAAGTAAAAAGGTGATTTAGAGACACATTAAGAATGTCGACGTCGCCGATCCAAGCGTTGCATACAGTCTGCAGTCTCTCACCCCTTTGACTATTTTCAATAGGGTGGAAGTTTCCTATCTCCACCGATAAAACAAACCAGTCTAGGGTAATGAAAAAGAGCAAAATGACAATCTTAGACAGTTTTTCGCGAGAGTTTTGTAAAGTGCATAATGCCAGCAATTGGCGATTTCTCAAATAAAAAAGAAAATATAATAAATTATTTATTATTACGTATGCGTGTGTGAATTTCAAGACATGAACTTTGTTATGTATGAAAAATGTTACGTTATTGTTGAAATTGAAAAAGTAAAACGGACTGATATATAAGTGAAATTATTTAATGTTTGGCTTTATTTTTAAATATGTACAAAAAAAGAGTTTTTTGGTTTCCAAACTAATTATTAGTTTTTATTTTATCCAGTAACATAATTAATGCAGTCTAATAAAATTAACAACCATTTAAAAAATATTAAAACTTAACACATTTGTCAAGTTTTGATATAGTTCACCAATTATATATGAAAACAGCTTCAAATATGTAAATAAAATGAAATAACTTATGCCCCGTAATGAGTTTATGTAGATCTTGAGAATATACGGTTGTTTTTTGTGTTTTTTATTCCACCTCGAGGTGTAATGGTCAGCGCGTTTGTGCGAGAGGTCCTGGTTTTGATTCCCGACATGGTTGACATTAAAAAATATTTAAAAACGTGTTTTAACACTACAATATTTCATTGTCACTGAACTGGCACCCGAAGCGTAAGACTAATTATCTTACCTTCATGTAACTAAAATGATCAAGATACGCTGTAATTGGTGCAGTACCTAATGCACCATCAGGAGCGGAAAGCGAATGATGATGATTTCCATTGATAAATTAGCAAACGCTAAATACTTCGTTACACTTTATGATAAATTATGGCAAAATAAAAATTTTGTTATTTGTGTTTATTATATGAATATAAAATGTCAAAATTACAGTTTCTGAAGAGTACTTCTCTTGTTGACAAGTAATACAAAGCTCAACTACGTGAACTATTGTATATTAGCAATATTTTTTATGGCAGTCCACTAAATTCATTTATAAATACCAGATACTTCTTCGCCTCGACTTGATTCTGTTTTTTACCGAATCTAGCAAAAACACAACAAGACACAATAGTACTTATAGAAAATTAACAAAGAAATAACTCCCCTCTGACTACTGAGGTATATAACATTTACATAACCTGCCAAACGTACCTCACATGATGGTACCACAATCATTCTTTACTCAAAAATTACAAAATTAATATTACCACAATAACATTTTGCTACTCAAATGCCGTTTATTTAAGTTTTATTAAAATGAAAAAATGTATACAACCTCTTTATATTATAACTTAACCGTCTCAAGATAGAAAAGTCGTTACAATTGAATTTAAAATTTTTTTTAGGGATATAGTTTTTTGGGAAACGTTGAGTTTCCATCCGTTCATTTAAGTTTATTTTTTGTTTTTAATATTTAAAAAAATGTACTGTGTATTTTAATTGTGTATAAAAAGTATGTGCAATAGCGTAAAACTGATTAAAGCATGTTTATCGACGTACAGGCTATGCTCATGTGGGATTTTTTTTCTTATCATTTTATTGTGTTTCATGTTATTAACATATTACAACAGAGATGAAGAACATTTAAGAGTAGGTAATATAGAAGTCCAGGCATCTACAGGGCTTATGACCTGTCAATGGCTGGTTTAAGTGGCCACTTTACACACTGTAACATTCACCATTCTGCCTATATTTGAACATCTATATTCCTTCAATTCTTTCATCTGTTGATGTTTGTGAAGTTGAAGAGCTGAAACCTTTATTTATGCGGGTGAGTCTTTAACTTCACAAACATCAACAGATGAAAGAATTGAAGGAACATAGATGTTCAAATATAGGCAGAATGGTGAATGTTACACAGTGTGTAAAGTGGCCTCATAAACCAGCCATTGACAGGTCATAAGCCCTGTAGATGCCTGGACTTCTATATTACCTTCTCTTAAATGTTCTTCATCTCTGTTTTTGTATGTTAATATAAACAGCTCCCCAGAGAGTTGAATCCAGTCCTTGTCTACAAAAATTTGGGCAAACTCAAAATATTGTTTTATTTATGTTTGTAAACTATGCAATCTAGGAATTTTTTTGTTGGATAATGATTAAACGATGTTATAATCAACTTTACAGATAACTTACTATGAAATGTATGATAGGGTTATCATTTCACGACGCTGCCGTTACGCTGGCGCGACGCAACGCTGCCGTGACGCCAACCCTCCGTTTCAGGAAAGCACGGTTGTACCTATAAAACCGTGTATTTTTTGTATTTTTCTCGATTCACGTGTAAAGCACCCAGTTTTCTTTATACTATCTCGTTACACGTGCCCTTGAAAACGGAGCCCCGCATGAAAATATGGTCCCAAGACGCGTGGTTAGTACCCAATTATAAAAACTAATTTATCTACAGCGCCGGTTACAAGCAAAGGGGAAGAGCAATAAAACAATGTCGGTCTTCTCTTATTCTGCGGCGCTTAATGTATGCGCCGCTGTAACTATTTGATAAAAGACAAGCGGCTGATATAAAACACGTTTCGCTTCTAATAAATCTCCACTTTATCTAGTCTGCATCTGCAGCTACTAAAATGATTCGTGCAACGACATTTAAAATGGATGACGAAGGAAATTGTGATTAACGACTCTTGATAACGTAAACGTATGTTGCCGATTAAAATGATTTGATTAAGTTGCTTCACAATGTAAATTAAACGGTATTAGATTCACACAAAATGCAGGCATGTGTATTCTCAAATATATCCAGACAAAATTGAAATGAAATACATATTCAACAATGTTCGAGTATGTCCGAATGCTTGCAGACTGGCAAGATCTTCTCCCTAGGGAGTTATTCATATTTAAATTTATTTCAACAGAGAGGGAAAACATTTTTGAGAAGGGAATATGGAAGTCTAGGCATTTAAAAGGCTTATGACCTGTCATTGGCCACTTTACAGACTGTGTTACATTCACCATTATGCCCATGTTTGAGCATCCCCTTAAACCAGCCAATGACAGGTCATAAACCCTGTAAATGCCTAGACTGCCATATTCCCTTCTCAAAAATGTTTTCCTTCTCTGTTGAAATAAATTTTAAAATAAATTTATATTTATTTAATTTTCTAAATAAGTTATTATTTTACACAAAAGCCATCTTAAGGAAAACATTAAATATTTTATTAATGCAATGGTCTTATTGCAAGATAGTTAAGGTTTTGCATTAATTAATCAATTGTTATTTTTAATTAATTGATAAATCCTCACTGTTAATGATATTATTTTTTAACATCTTTTGTTAAGGTTGTCTGTGTCTTTTGTTTAGTTTTATCGTAGTAGTTTATTGCATAATTTCATTCCCTAGTTTATTAGTCTCGATTGTCCTTGTATCGTTTTATAATGTTGTACGTAAAATTGTTCTAATATTTTCGTATTGCATTCATGTTTACTACATTTTTAAAAAAAGTTTTAGGTTTTTTGTCTGCAATTGCATCAGTAACTAATTTATGAATAAATTTTAAGGATTCTAGCTGAAAAAATATTGAATTGTATAATTTGATTATAGTTCATTAGTTGCTGATAGATAAGAAGGGTCATGCGACAAGCGTGAAACTGGCGTCACGGGTTCGATTCCCGCTAGTTGCAAGAAAAAATCCAAGAAAGATTTTTTTCTCAATTGGTCTGGGTGTTGTGATGTATTTTTCATTACTTTCTTCTAAATCTCTTCTATCCTACCTGTCAAAATACAGGCTTAGCGGGTTATTCCTTTGAAAAAACAAATTGTAAACACATTAATTTTAATATTTTATTTCGCTGTCTTTGTAGTCTGTTTGTCATTTTGATTTCTTGTTCCCCATAATTGTTGCGTATAACATATTTTTGATTTTACATAGGCTTTATACATTAAACTTTTACAATTTTTTCGAACAAAGATTTGATTTTTCAAAATTACGCTATAAAACTGCTATTTTTCTAGTTAAACTATTGATATGAATAGTCCATGTCGATTGTGGAGCTTTTGTTAGTTCTTAGTATTTAACATGCTAAATTTTAGTGAGTCATTTATCGTTAAAAAAATGGTATGTCATAGTACTTTGTGTTGTTCATATGGTGATTTAAAATTTATATGTGTGATATGATTTGATATTTTCAATAGTTTGTGAACTCTTGCACTCAATTTTATTGTATCCCAAATCAAGACGGAGCTTCTAGTATTTATTTATTTATATACGGCATTTCTGCCATATACATATATGTAGTATGAAACGTGCTTGAAATTAAAAATATTAAAAAAATCGAGTATATATTGGTATATTGATGTAAGAATATATTGATCACTTTTTATTTAAAGTTAGACAGAGATAAACTTAATGTATCAAAATATGATGCATATTCATTCCCAATATTCTGTTATCTAAAAATTTGTTTATTGAGCTATCGTTCAAGAATTCTGACAAAAAAATATTGTAGATGTTTTGCTTAACCGGGTGGTGGTATATATAATGAAATCAACTTCAGTGGATCAGTGGTATCAAACATTGGTTTTATTATTTTATTTAAAGTCGTAAGATCGGTCGATGTTCTTCGTTCTTGCAATTTAGTTAATTTTAAAGAGTTTAGAATTTTGTTATAATTTAATCGATTACTAAGAAAACCCATCTTAAAAATAATATATCTAAAAAACTTATTCTGAATTTTCTTAATAGACACTGAAAAAGCGATTTGATAATGTGACCATATTGGAGAATTATAATTAAGTTGGCTCCTTACTAGAGATGTGCAAAGATATTTTAATGTATTTATATTATTAAAATCTTTTCCGGTTATAAGTACAAATACTAAAATTTTTAAAGTTATGTTAGATATTTTAATAATGTGCTCTTTAAATAATAATTTCAAATGGAACAAAACACCCGGATCGCTCACGGTAGAAACATAAGCAATTTTCATTTGATTTAACATATAATTATAGAATATAATTAATGTAATTTAATTTTATAGAATCTTATAGCTTGACATTTGCTTATATTGAGTTGCAATTTATTTTATTGGCACCAGATGTTTAATATTGATTTATCATGGGGTTTGGGATATATTACCTATTTTAAGGAATATTTTGTTTATTTTTTATAAAAAAACTAAATAGTAAATTCATCTAAAAAAAAATTTTGGGATCGACTTTATAAAAAAAAAAAAAACTCAAAAAGCATTCTTGAAAATTGTGTTTTGCAATAATCAATGTTAATTAATTAAGTATTAAAAAGCAATCTTCATCCTTTTTATTTCCTGTATTTTAAAGACCATGTTACATTTTTTGCAAACGGCAATGGTTCAATCCCGATACTGTAATATATTTTTGAAGGTATGTTTAGCGCCTGATACCCAGTTCTTTACTTGGTGAATTTATTGGTGACAAGTTTAATCCCTCGTCCACTCTTGTTGATGAAACCATCGGAATGACTGACGGTTCTAAGCCTCAGAATAATATATATCCCACTCGACGACTCAACCCTAAAACTGAGAATCCCAAACTCGCTATATATGTTTTTGAACAGTACAAAAGGACCAATTACCGTAAAAACTCTTTTTTTATTACATAATATTACGTAAATAAAAAAAAAGGCAATGCAATAAGGAAGTTTAGGCATTTACATGGCTCATGACCTATTATTGGCTGGTTTAAGAGGGCTCTTTACACGCTGTGTAACATTCACCATTCTGCCTATCCATATCCATATTTCCTTAACTCTTCCATCTGTTGACTTTTGTAAAGTAAAAAAGCTGAAACATTTACGATGCGTACAGTTTACAGAAGTTACTGTAAACGTTCATTACCGAAATTCTTGCAAGTTACAAAGACTACGCACACCAGGGCCCCGATTACTATGGAAAGTTAACATATATCTTCAATTTTATCTACAAAGTGAAATTAAGTTTTCTGTGTGAAAAGCAGAATATGCATACGTTTTATTCTTTTAAACATATTCAATTCTAAGTTATCGATGTACATACTTAAAATGTTTATACAAATAAAATAATAAAATATGATTTTTTTTCGTACAAAAATATCGACTTTCCTTTATAGACAGTCGAAGACAGTCGATGTTAAGTTCCCATTGTAATCGGAACCTAGGGTCCGTATTCTAATGGGAAGTTAAAATTTATCTTTAATTTTATCTACAAAGTAAAATTAAGTTTTCTGCATGAAAAACATATGCTTTTTTTAAATTTTCTAAGCATGTTTAATTACTATCACAACTCACAACATGGACTATCTCTTTGTTCTAGTAACGAGATAACTCTTTATACCCTTTCGTCTCTCTAATTTTCATGCCTCCTCTTTTACAGTTGTAGCTGCTCAATTGTGGAATAATCTACCTACAAATGTTAGAGACGCCCCTTTTTATTTACATTCAAATTTAAGGTAGACATGTCACAATCTAAATATTTGAATTGTTCCTTTCTCCCTTTTTTTCCTTCCCATCTATTTTCCTATCTTCATAGAATAGTGTAAATTATTTTTTTTTTTTAGTTTATTTTTGTTTTTAATTTTGTATAAAATTATAAGATTCAGTATAATTCCTTAGAATATATCCAATGTCCATGTACTTTTTTTTTAAAACTGAACGGTTCGGTAGGTAGGAACAAATTACCGTAAGTCAATATGCCCGCCCTTATATGTATATATATTTTTTATAAATTGTTAAATAAATAAATACATATTAAACATGGCAAATAATACAGTTATTTCCATGTAAAAATGCTGTTACTACTGGACCAATGTTGCAATGGCCTCTGGTTTGATATTTTAATGAAAACGTGGTAAAATTTATTGTGTTTTTTATAAATAAGTATAATTTATTGTACTTTATTGATATACATTTTTCTATCACCCGTTGATGATAGGAGTTTTCTTCCGAAACTATAGTTGTGTTTTTTGTGTATACCGTGTAAGGCTAATAGAAATGTTTTTGTGTGCATTTTGTGATATAAAAAAAAACTTTTAAAACACTGTAAAATGATACATTTTTTAGTGTGTAATAAGTTTATCTTCCTATAATTATGTGTATTTTATTATCATATTAAAATTCTGAATCGGTCAACTATATTATGAAAATCCCTATCCTCCACTTTTTTCTTCATCCCTTAACCTTCTTACTTGCTCGTTTTTACTCTTGTATTATGCATTATATTATTTTTTCTCTTTACTGTGTAACATGTTTTCAGATTATAATTGTGAAAAACTGTAATTGGATTTATGTACTATTTTTGATATTTTATATTTTTATAAAACAACTGTTGCTTTTCTCAAATAAAAAAAATAAAATACAAAAGAGTATTACGAATGCCGATTCAAACAACAAGATTACAAAAAAACATATCCTTATTTTTTCTCATGATTCTTTGTTGATTAGTCTGTTTTAGCTGAGTGTCCTTCATACCTAATATGAAAGCATTGGAAGCAAAGATAGCAACCACCAAAATTTTTTTTTTTTTGGTTATGATCTCATTCTATAGTTTATCAACTTTATTTTTATAGAAATCATGAGTTGAGTTGCAAATGTATTTTAAAATCATACTTCTGATGGTTCGAAAATAGTGTTTGGAAGCAAACATAGCAATATCTATTAGCCATTTTATTCGACCAATGACAGGCTTGAGATTTAAATTTTCAAAACGGCCGTACCAAACAAAAATTAAGAAAGTTTTATGAATTCGTGTTTCTATTAAAGCTAATTTATTAGTATCTCAAATTTTAAGTTCAGTGAAAATAACATATATAACATAAAGACTCTCTTTAGCATTACTGTAGCAGTTTTTGTTATTTTTCTCGAAAACACAAAAACAGAAGTTTGCTATCTTAGCTTTCAATGCCGTTATATGTGTTTTTCTTTACACGTTTTAAAAATATCCATCAAACATCATGTGTGACAATAAAGGAGAAATACTCATACTTTTTCAGTTATTTCAGATATCATGAACCAGTCGTTAATAACGCGTTTCGCGCATCAAACGATTCACACCCCTCGCGATCTTTGGTAGCGTACAATATCCAACTGCCAACAAAGGGTTGAAGGCTTCCCTTACGTAAAATTTCACCTCTTTTTACAATTTCCCCCAATTATTCGGCCTTTGTTCCCGTTTTATGTGACAAGCGTGCGCATTACCTCCCCAGGTATGCAGATAAACAAGCAGGTGTTTTGAACTCAAGCGTTAAATTGGTTGAACATTACAAAATGGAAGGCTTTTTTATTACTTGTTCCAACTTTCTCTAAGCGGAAAACATCTTTCGCGGGCACATAATTATAATTTTTAATTTCCCCTGACAATTTAAGCAAACACACATGAAAACGTCTAAAGTAAATTTAATATAACAATACACCCCGTGCTATCGACCAAAAAAACTTATAAATGTACTACTCCATATGATAAATTTCTTTTAATTAGACTAGTTCAACAAATAACTTAACCACGAAGAACAAAATTATTTGTTATATTAACGTGGTAAGCCAATAACAAGAGTTATATGAAGAAACACATTTACAAGAAATTGAACAAAAATAACATTAAACTGTGTAGACAAATAAGGGCAGTAAAATAATGGTTTGTAATGTATTTAAAAACACGATCAATATCATGACTTTGAGCTAACCCATGCCAATCCATCTTCATCCTACATACACCGTTTTGGTGGTGAAAAGATTTACAAAAATCTGCAAAAAATAAATGTTTTAACAAGTAACCAGTAAATATGATTTATCTATGTATATAAAAAGCAATGTTCGTATGTGTGTGTCCTCAAAAAACAAAATTACTCCTGGACTTATTTACGTGCGGTTTTTTGCAAAATAATAAACTTTGCGCTGGACATGTTTATAAGTCTTTAAATATTAAATTTAATCTGTATTAATAAAGCGAGAAGCATAAATATTTTAATCTTTACTAGGATTGTATTTGGCGAGAATACATGTACTAAAAAATTAGGAAGATGTAATTTTTTAATAAATAAAAAAGTTTGTACTTGAATGTTTACATACAACATTAATTTTTTGTGGATCCTAATCAGATGTTTTCCTTAAGTTCCTTATAATTTCTACATAATTATTTCTTTTTGCTGGATTTTTCAGTAAGGCTAAAATATTATTAGCTGACACTAAATACATTTTTTGGCGAATCGTACATAAAGTGCACCCACGTTGGTGAAAAGAGCAGAGTTTGGCGTTTGCAAAAATAATTCTACATTGTATTGATTGATTTGGTGTTTATTTTGTAGAACTCTATAGGTATTTCAACTTATAAAAATAAAATAAAATGTGTTCATTAGACTCATATCAGTGTTTGATTTCTTATAATATATTTTAAATAATTCTACATTTGAAAACTAATACTCAGTCACAATTTTGACATTCAACCATAAACAAGTACCTAGGTACCTACTTACCAATGAAAAGTTACACCATTATTTTACGTTTATCCGAAAGGAATATATTAATTTGATTACGTAAATTTTAATGTTTACTGAACTTAAAAACTTAAGATTTAAGTTAAGTTTTAACTTAATTCCATACATTTTTGATTGTGTTCATTTAATCTTTATACGAGTTAGTACTCAAATCTAGCAATAGAAAAACATTGTCAGATTCAGCTTGTAATAAATAAAGGCATTTTGATTAATATGGAATAAATCGGGTTGTGGTCCTGTGGCTAGTGTCTCGGAAGTATTGTGGACTCACGGACCAAAGGTCGGTGGTTCGAATCCCACTCTACCCCAACTTGATTCCATTTTCTAATAGTGAGTTATTTACAACTCGTTGAAAATGGCCCTGAAAATTAAATATTTGGGTCAATCATAAGAACGCAAATATTTCTTTTTCTAAAAAAAAAAAAAAATCAATAACATCAAAATATCGATTTAAAAAATAAGAAGTAACGAGATAATGTTTAAAAACTCGTTAAAAAATGAATAGTGAAGTAATTGTGCCTAACCGATTTCGAAATACCTTCTCCACTACAATACTTTAGAGAATGTCTAGTTTTTGTTTATATATATTGTACGTTCTGTAATAAAAAATATTTAAAGGTACATATAGAGAAATTATTTAAATGAACTTGTTTTAAAACTATGGATAAATCAGTTTTTATATTTTCTCAAACAATAATAAATCAACTGTTTAATTTTTCTAAAATCAACACATGGAAGAATTGAATTGTTCAAATATAGGCAAAATGGTAAATGTTACACAGTGTGTAAAAGAAGCCACTTAAACCAGCCAATGATAAATCATTTATTCTGTTAATGCCTAGATTTCCATATTATTTTCTGTAAAATATTCTCCATCTCTGTTGTAATACGGTAATTAAAAATAGCAATTCAAAAGTGATTAACTTTATATGAAGCTTAAAAACCGTATAAAAAAGAGTTCTGTTCACATGGAGATAAGCAGATAAAAATTTTAAGGCATTAAACCCTTAATTACTCTAAGACAACGTCTAATAAAACTACCCCCGCTTATTTAATATGCAGTTAAATCGTTTTGAGACCAATTTCGTACTTTATACTCGTCTCTTGTGATCTGGGGCGCCATATTTGGGGGCGCAAATTGGTGATGTCGCCTGCTGCATTTTACTGCCAAGATCCAAGTATACCCACGTAAGTACTTAGTATGTCAACCTCGCAGGGAACATAATATTATGGTGGGTGATGGGAAGATCTGGCGTACCCAGAGGTAGGGTTCCCAATTAACCGCACATTTCGGCTAACCGGTTCTTGGTTTTGTCGAACGGATAAAAACGGTGCCAGATTTAGTTCTGCCACAGTTGACTCAATTTTGTGTCTATAATTATATTTAAAATATTATAATATGAAGTGAAACTAACTTGCCAAAGGTTACGCCAGTGTGTATCGCCTTGGGTATTGGCGTTTTTCGTGATAGTAAGATTTTCTTAAGAAGGGCTTTTATTTTTTTTCTTGCTCTAATAAATTACATCGTTAATGATTCGAACTTTTTATTAGGTTTTGAATCTTTTTCAAATAAGAAATTAAAATTATTGTCAGTAGGCTATTTAAAATCGTCAGTTTAAAAACACTATTGTTACGAATATTTCACATCTACCCTGCCAAAAATAGAATCTGGGATCTCAAGGTGGTAGACAAACGCATCATCTATTAATTAGACTACACATGGTAAATTACTAATTTAAAAGTATATTAAGTTAACATCAAATAAATGAATAAAATATGTGTGCAGTACACCATTTTTCTATGGTATTTTTGGAAGCCCTATTTTCTGGGGTGTTGAACTTTTGGCATCTGTGATGGTAAGACATTATCACTGTTGCCTTTATTAACAAAATAGAACAATATCCTTTGTTTCTTCATTTCGTATTATTTTTATAGTGTTTGTACTATGTATGGAAATTCTAATAAATGAAAGGGTTTTGGGTGGAACCTTCAACCAAAGAAAATTCAAGCTTCAACAGTAAAAGTATAATTACAAATATTAAAGATATTTGGTGTTTCCACTGTAATAATAAAAAAGCGTTTTTTTTTAATTTATAATTCGCCAATACATCTCGTTGACAAATAGTGGTCATAATCCTCGATGAACTTAATCAATATCTCGTATCTCTAACAAGAAAAGAAGAAAATAAAAATATGGACGTCTTAATTTTCACATAGATATCTGTCAATGTCTATTTTAAGTGATAAATTTATTCGTTGTTTGACATTCACATTACTGCCTTTGTTTAAATTTCCACATCGTTTATATTTTTTCTTATGAATAAATTATTTTATTCGTCCCTTAAATATGATCATGCTCTCCTTAAGGGTAAAATCCAGTACAGTATGAACATATTATGTTCGTATTGCAAAAAGTATGGTTTAAAAATATATACATAGGTATGTAGGGTGTCTCAGTTTGAGGTGTAAGATTTGAATTGTGTACCATTTTTTATTTGTGAAATGACATCTAGAGACTTAATAATGAAAAATTATTAATAGTTAATGATTATTAATTAATAATTGAAAAATTAATAATGAAACGCTATATAACGCTGTACGTTCACCAATTGGATGCTGTAGAAAGTCGAAGTGTATGCAGATTTTTTGAAGAAAATCTTCGAAAATGAGGCGCATTTTTACGTCAATAGTTTGGAACGATTTTAAAACTGGCGGAGTCATTGAACCGTATTTTTTTCGAAAATGTGGCTGTTTTAGCGATTACAGTGAATGATAAACTTTATGATAACAAACTCGACCCAAATTGCGTTGCATGGATGCAAAAGATATGTGGTTTCAACAAGACAGTTCCATCTGCCACATAGCAAATGAAACAATGGCTCAATCGTAATTTAAATTCACAGGTCAGATTATCTCTCGCAACGGAGACATCAATTGGCCGCAAAGCTCTTGTGATCTGACACCATGGGAACAAAAGTATCTGCCAATGAGTCAGCAATAACTTCAGACCTTAAGAACCAGGTAATTCTGCATATTGGTGAGATACACGACCCCAATTATGTCGAACGTCATAGAAAATTTTACAAAAAGGATGGTGTCATGCCAAAGCAGTCAAGAAAAGTCATTTGAACAATATTGTCTTCCATACATAATGTCCATGTTTATACTTTATATAGGTATCAATAAAAATGGAAATTTCTAAATTATTTTAGTTTTATTGGGAAAACGATTTGTACAAGTCTTATATTTTAATAAATACAAATACAAAATATTAGAACTGGAAAGAACTTTGTTGAATTGTGTGTATACATTTTTTTTTTAGAAATAACAGTTCTACGAATACTTGAGGGAGAATTTGTTTTTACTTTTATTCGAGGATCATAAGCTCTCAATTTAAATATTCTGAGAAACATGATTATATTTGGATAAGTATTTAAATAATCGTCTTACATATAAGATGGTTTTTTACGCAGGAACAAAAAAGCTTATGGAAATTCCATACATTATGTATGGAACGTGACGCTACATTTGGATCGTGAGACCTTTAGATACACATACATATTTGCTGTTTCCATAAAAAGTTGATGCGTGGCCCGCTTTGGGAATGTGTTTAAAAAATACAAAATACATACAAATCATATTCAACAGTTAATAAATAAAACTTTTTTAACAATACCAATATATTTTAAGACACCTGAACGCAGGTGGATTTAAAAAAAACTTAGAGGCAACCAAACCGTTAACCAGTTTAGAAACTCATATTTTACGACTATGCGCAGTACATCTAATCGTAAGCTTCAAATTGATTTGTACCGTGAACAGTTTCTACATTCACAAGCATAAGTGCCGCTACGTGACTCATCATCATCACTCTGTATCCTTTCTGCACCTTGTGGTGCATAGGGTAATTATTTGGTAATCAAAATGCAGCATAGTTCTATAATACATTCAATAAAGTAAGGGTGAAAAGTCTTACGCTTCAGTTGCCAGTATAGGAAAAATGAAAAACTGTAGTTTAAAAAAAACCTTTGAAATCAATATTTTACGTCCACTCCGCTAGGAATCGAACCCAGGGCTTCGAAAATATAGGCGAAAGCGTCAACTACTATACGAAGACTTTTACCTGAAAGTGTTCATTAGGTTGAAAACGCACGTCCAGGATTAGGGTTCTGTTTCATATACAAAACTGTATTGTTCATTTGCTTGTAAAAATAGTAATGAGAAATTTGTGACCGCTTAATTCAATTGATTGGAATCTGATCGTAATCCCGTGGTAGTTTTTGTGGCGGACATACGGATAGTAATATATATTAAAAATTTTGAGTTTAAACCCCGCTGTATTACTAGACAATAGATTTAATCTTACTTCTATTTTAAGTATTTGGGTAAATCGTAGGAAAACAAGTACACGTTCTTCTAATTAAACGTAGTTCAAGACAATGGACGCAGCCAGGTCAAAAAAAAATTTTTTTTTTTTCAACTATCAACTAGTTGTTAATAAACACGCTGAAAATCGGACTCAGGTTATGAAACAGTCAATAGCTGATCTCGGATTATTTATTATTTGAAATATAGTATTTATCTCACGGCTGGCTAAGAAATGTTCTCTTTTCACATAGTGAAGATCTACTCGTATTGAAACATTAAGCAGGATTTGCTTTAAGCCGACTAGGATTTGGCTAAGAAATACTTAAAACGCCGTTAGTACCGTTAAATTTAAAGCTATCAAAATATAGTTCATGTCCATAAAAATGTAGCAATAAATAGATTTAAAAAAAAAACAATCTAGTGGTTATCTTACTGTGAGATTTAATAACCCAATTGTCAAAATTATGGAATAAAAAATATTTTAATGGATAATCAGTAAAATTATGTGAAAAACCTACGAACCGTTTCGCGATGTTACCAACTTGGTGTGATTTGATTCTGATTCAAATTGACAGTCATACCTGGAACAAGAGAAAACATAACAGAAATTAGTAAAGGTACGAGTGCATTTTTTTCGGCAATACAAAAATAAAAATGTGTATGAAACAAAGAAAGTTGCACTCTTTCAGACTTCGTAAAGCATTGTAATTTGATTGTTTTATTTTAAAAAACCTTTTTTTATTACTGTTTGATAATATTTGTAACATTTAAAAAATTAGCTTTTTCTTCAAACGTTTCAATAAATGTTAGTACACATTTGTATATTATTAAATACTCGTACAAGGGTACTAATTGCGAACCCGGCAAAATCCATCTTTCTTTTTTTCTTCTTTTTCTTCTTCTGCCTTATTCCCTCCACTGCTGGATAAAAGCCAATTGACTACATCTCAATCCTCTTCCAATCGACTCCATTCCTTCCTATCAACGATTTTAATCATGCATATTTTACCGGCTATCGAGGCAATGTCACCGATCCATCTTTTCTGTGGCCTTCCAAAAGTTTTTTTTTGTCTTTATTTTTTGCAAATCACAAAAAACTGATAGAATAATAGCAGAAACTTCGATGTAAATTTAAACGAATTAATCATAATTATGCCAAGAAAAAAAAGTAAAATTATTGCCATAGATCTCATTTTGCAGGACTCAAGTAGGAGTTACCATGTTTGGCACTAATCTAAAATTTAGATTTATTTATTTATTGAATATACGGTCTTAGCCAATGCAACAGTTACATGAAGAAACATAAATACAAGAAACTGAACAGAAAGAACATAAAACAATGTATCAAGAACAAACAAGGGCAATACAATAATGGTGTGTAATATATTCATAAAAACGAAAAATATATAAGACTTCTAGCTAAACCATGCTAATCTATCTTCATCCCACGCTGTTTTAGTGGCAAAAAGATCTACGAATACCCGGAAGATCTATCACAAATATTTTCAAGTCGTTTGACGAATTGACTAATCTACACATTCTGGACATTGAAGCATAAAAAAAAAAGTTGCATATTTAACAATAGCGGATTTTGACTTCTAGTGACATGGTTGAGAACATGAACAGAAATTGATTGCAACTGAGATAGGACATCACTTATAGCATTAAGTATTTTGAAAATGCATATAAGGTCCATCTCAGTTCTACGTCTCTCCAATAAAGACAGATTATGAGATTGCTCTATTTCAAAATATGAATAATTACCCCTTCGTAATCCGAGCAACCCTGCCACTTTTTTTAGAAAACGATGCTGGACAGACTCGATATGGTCAATATGAGTACTGTAGAATGGCGATCAAATGGGAGAAGCGTATTCTAGATGGGGTCGAACTAGTGAGCAATAAAAAGTTTTGATGGTTGAAGTCCATCGTCATTCTTTTAATAAAACCGATAAGTTTGAGAGATTTGTTATCAATATTATCAATGTGTTCACGATAGGAGAGTTAATTATCAAAAGTTTAGACTTTCCTAAATAAAGCCGTATTATGAAATGACAATGTTATAACCATTGTAAAAAAAAATGTATTGTGAATTAGTTTCTATTAATATATCACTTTTTTAGGATTTTAGATTTTATTGGATTTGCAAGTAATACCCTCATATGCCTACTGGTTTCAAGTAGTACTCGTATCTGTCTCTTTGTCAGGACACTAATTACACTAACATGTTATATCCTGCTACAAATCTAAGTAGGGTCTCACAACCATGGCAGCAAATGTGTCAACCATTATGCTTACGAGACGGACTTATCTTCCCAAGATTTCATTTTCTATTATGTTGTATCCAAATTCAATAATAGGCTTTTGGTCCCATGTAGTTTAGTTAAGATATGTAACTATTTTATTTAATATAATGAAGAATTTAAGCCCTACTGGAATTTGGATGCAAAAAATATTTTCTTGCGTGCGGTAAAAATTAAAGCCATCAATTGTGTAGCAAAGTTTCTTGAAAATGTACGAAAAAAATAATTAAAAATATTTAATCATAAACGCGCTACTTTGAACGACGTCACTGGTTCATATGAACCAACCAATGATATTAGAGCTGTGAAGGATATTCAGTTTGCTTACTGTAAACGAACCAATCGGATGGACTGACAGAGAAGAACCTCTGACGTCACACGTGGAGTTATTTTAGAAATACAAAACTTAAAAAAATAATAGCGCTTATAATACGATATATAAAACAAAACCAAAAAAATTGGCTTAGTTTAATAGTCCATTAACAAATAAAAAAAAATAAAAAAAAGATTTTGAACTTCCTCATTATGTATTATTGTTATGAATTAACAAGTAAATAAAAACAAAAATCGATTTCGTCTAGATGACAATTTTTTTCACAGTGATGTTTTTTTAAAAATTATTATTTTAAAATTCGTTAAGGTTTTATGTAAGAAAAAATATTAGATCTAGTCATGTTACGTCTTGTGAGGAAAGTATTAATATCATTCCCTTTCCGCACCTAATGGTGCATAGGGCACTTCATTGGTATTCCAACTACAGTGTTACTTGATAATTTTTGTTACGTAAAGGTAAGATGATCAGTCTTACGCTTGAAGTACCGTTCCAGGGACCATGATAAGTGTAGTCATCATGTTTTTTTTCGGTTGCTTTTAAAATTATCTTTAGTGATATTTTCCATTGGAAAGGTAAGTCATTGTAGTGTTCCAGTCCATTGTATAGTATTTTTCCTACATTTGTCTTTGTTTTTTTAATGTGGTTGTGTTGTTGTTGTCAGGTTTTGTATCTGCGTATGACAGCATCCCTCAGGCGAATGTGTGGTAAAACGATGTATGATAGGTGCACAAATGTCGAGATCCGTGAAGTGTGTAAGGCTGAGACATGCATTATTGACAGAATTAAGAAAGGGGTGCTGCGTTGGTTTGGACATGTAGAGCGAATGGACAGCGAAAGAACGACTAAAAGGATCTACGATGCAAATGTTGATGGATGCAGAAAACGAGGAAGACCGAGAAAGACATGGCACGATCAAGTCCATCAAATACTTGAAGATGGACATGTCAAAAGTAGGAATAATTGGCGTGCGTGCATAATAAGATGTACTAATGTAGAGGAAGCGAGGTCTGTATGCCAATATAGCGTGTTATGGCGTTCTATCCTCTCTGCCTACCCCTACGGGGAAACGGCGTGATGGTTTGTTGTTGTTGTTGTTGTTGTATGACAGCATTTTTGGTAAATGTTATGTCATTGTTTTGTATGTTTCCCCGTTCAATTTTGTGTACAATTTTTATCGTCTCAATTTTTATCAAATATTTTATGTCAATCTGGTGCGTTTTTTCTTACAGTTCAGTCTTTGTAATCAGTTTAAGTTGGTTATATATGAGGTTAATTATTTTAATTTGTTTTCTTTGTATTTCTGTTATGTCTATCTTGTTACCGGTTCCTCAAAAGGCGATCAAGTAGCTCAATTTGCTTATAACATAAGTCTCGTACATCATGATTTTTTTCATTTTTTTATATGAGGTGTTTAATTTTATTGAAAAGGCTTTGTAACGCTGTCAATGCATATTAAAATATCGTATTTATTGATCAACATAACGTTTACATGGGGTTGAAATTGAAAATCGATCATGTAATATATATAATTTCAATAAAATACCACATATTAATTTAATTCTTGTGGTAACCGTGCACAAAACTGTTTTAAAAATACCTTGATGTTGTATTTCAGTGGCTAAACAAAACAATACACATTACACACGGCAAACATAATGCAAACTTCTTAGAAACGATATGCATGCCAACAATACTCCTACATACTGTGTAAGCTCAGCAATACTACATTACATATTATTAATTACGGCAGTATGACAAATAATACTTTGACATGAACAGAAGGTAACATTTTCCACCGGGTTGAGCCTCTGCTAATACCAAAGTATTTTTACAGTTTACTTAGCTTAAACAAGCTTAAGGTACGTTCATTGTTAATTATTATTTTACGACGAGTTATTTTTTTCATCACCTATAAAAAAAAGTACTAATATTTATAGTAGCTTAAAATGATTACACCTTAATCAAAATGTTATGTTAAATTTTAGTCTTTATGTCACCCTGTATTCGTTTATTGACATTGCGCTGTCGCAATCTTCTCTAAAAGGGATCGGCGAAGGTGATTCAGGAAGAGAAAGGGTTGAAATCAAATTTCCACTAACTTTAAGGACATTTATTAGAGATATGTACGTCAACCCGTTAAATTCAACAACCTGATCTGAATATTTAACAAGAATTTAATGGAGTTATTGAATCCAATAAATGCATTTTGAAAACCTTGCTCTTATATTATTTGTATAGTGGTGCCCAGTTTTGTACTTGATAATTTGATTGTAGAGTTTACAATTGTAATTCATTTTAAAATTAACTGGATAGTCTAATGTTTTTTTCAACAACATATACGGTTTTTGCTACGCCAGTAGTACCATTTTATTTATTCTGAAATTTAATTAATCAAAAAACAATGAATAAACTCTAACAATATATAAAAGATTTATTGACCATGTAATGTACCTATATTTTCGTTGAAATATGACAAGACTTAGGACGGATTTTTTTGTAAATTTAGAAGGAGATCTTTATTGGGCCGTAAAAATAGTTAATAAGTTATTTTAGTTCACAAGCCTAGGCTTGTGTCAAAAGATGCAAAGAACATTATTTGTGTATGTAGAGTTTTTGTTCGTCTAAATACTGAAAATTCCAGTGATAAATAGCCTAAAAAAGGACATGTATTTAGGCATCTTTCAAAAAATTTATAACTTTTTAAATTATATGAACAAAATAAAACAGAGATAGCACTCACTTAAACACATTTTAAGCCGCAAAACTCTTAGATATTTTGAACTTAAAACTAACAAAATATAAAATGCTTCTATATAAGGGTGTTAAAGTGCAGGAATTTACAATACCTGAAATCAGCTGTTTAAAATCCACTATTCTGTATATGTTTGATGCCTTCTAATATTTGATTTGATTTACAATTCTATTAAAGAAAAAATAAATATTCTTGAGTAATGGTTTACTCAAATCTAAAATAAAATGAACAATCCATATAACGCTCTTCATCGAAAAATGCGTTTCAATAATACCTTAGTAAAATACGAAAATTCTGCAGAAATTCATCCTTTTTAAACAAAACATTAAATTTACCAGCAAACGAAAACTTGAACGAACAAAAGGGCGCAACTGTGCAAAAAGTTGTTTTCAAATGTATCATAGTGGATTTTGGGCTAGTTCAAATCGTGGGATTTCGTTAATCTGGTCTTCAATTTGCTTCAACAAAGCGCTCTGGTGTTTGACTCCATATTAGGATTTCCACCCCTTACAAAGCAACCCCATACAAGGGCGGTGCAGTGTTAACCCTTTCTAAGCCACGTGGGCGATCGATAGTGATACCATCCTTGCATACTAATTCTAGTGAATCACGCACCGTACAAGGGATGTGTGATAATGCTTACATTGTTTGAAAACCTGCATAATTACTAGATTTAAGTCAATGATCGATACAGAACGTATATTTTAAATGAAAATAAAAAATAAAGGTGGTCATCATCTTGGTAAAATTAAATTAATGTTTTAAACGGCAGCTGCACTACTAAAAGTTATGTTGAAAAATGTCTGAAATCAAATTATAGTTGTGTTTCCTTCTAAGTGGGCAAAATGACTGGTTTCAACATACTTTTTTCTTGCATCACATTTTTTTAACTAGAAATAATCTTTTGACTAGAAGACTGAATTCACTGTAAATCATACTTTAGAGAAAATTTAAAAAATAAGTTTTTTGTTTCTTAAAAATGGGCCGCTTAACTTGAAATCTCTAGCACCTACATATATGGTAGACGGCTTTCCTCTTCGTTTTAATTCTCAAAGCATCCTATTAATAAGCCTCTACAATTTTTCTATCTTCTCTTACTCATATAGTTTTCATGCAGCTCAATCGTGGAATCATCTCTCATCCACTCCATCCAAACATCTCTTTTCTCTTCCTTAATCTATCCTCATCTCCTCTTAATTCATTTTTCCCTTTGAGTAAAATTATCAATTTAAGGTAATTTATATACAAATACAGTTATTATATAAATAAAACACGAGTGATATATTAATCCACAAATTTGGAACATCCAGTGACCGGTTTCATCGCTTTCGCGACATCTTCGAGACGTAGTAGACATATACCCGTATACAGAGACAAATCTTAAGGTGAGGAAAGTACATTCTATTGTCTTCACCTTCGGGTTATTCTTTGCATTTGAAATTAGAGTTTACTTTCCTCACCTTAAGTTTTGTCTCTGCATACGGGTATTAGTCTCGAAGATGTCGCGAAAGCGATAAAACCGGTCACTGGATATTCCAAATTTGTGGATTAAAGTATCACTCGTGTTTTATTTATATAATAAATTACAATGAACTTCCATCAAGAATTTTCACTTACAAACTTAAATGTTTTAAATACAGTTATATCTATTTTATTTCTTAATTAAGTGTATCATAAGTTTTTTATTTTCTTTTCTATTGAACGTGTTTTGTAATTTGAATTATATAAATAAAAATTTTATTTTATTGTTTAGCTGTAAAAAATTACCATTTGGCAATAATCCCGTCAATGTAAAATTTACATTACGTACAAAAAAGTTAAATTATTATTTTTTTTTTTTGATTATTTATTGAATATAGTACGACATTTATATGTACAAGATTTATATATTTAAAAATGATTTGGTAAAAATCTTTGAAAATTTTTATTAGTTGGTGGCCATAAAATTTTGAATCGGGTCGTGGTTCAGTGACTAGAGTTGCGGACTCACGAATTAGAGGTCAGAGGTTCGAACCCCACTTTACCCTTACTTAATTAAAATTTAAAAATAGTGAGTTATTTACAACTCGTTGAAAATGGCCTCCAAAATAGAAATATTCAAGTATACTATAAGAAAAAAAATCACAGAAACTTCAAATTGAAGTTTTATGTATTTTTTTTTCTTTGGATATTACGATTAATGTTTTATATTGGGTTGTATCTAAGTGTTTAAATCCGGTATAGGTCTGTATTTTATACCCACGCGTGCTTCAAACACATTAAATTAAGCTTATTTATATTAATGTATCAAAAAACTTTTGACTTCAAATGATTAGTTTGTTATGAGTTTTGTAAGTCCAGCAAAATATCACGCAGGAATAATCGTTATAAGTAAATTTATTGGCATTTTTAATGAAAGAATTCGATAATTACTTCAAATTAAAGTTTTTTTATGAATTTATATACGTAGTTTGCTTAGTTCCGTAATTACTTAAGAATGTCAATTTATAAAATACTTAAATGTTTATTTTTTTTTTATTCTCGTACGAAAATTGATTTTTTTGGAAATAAAGTAGTTCAGTGCTGAGGGCAATTGAATACATAATTTTTTTTTCTTGCATGTGATAAAAACTTTAGCATTTAATTGTTGCGAAGTTTCTCAAAAACGTACGAAAAGATAAATAAAAACAGTTTTAATAAAAATGAACTACTTTGCAGCGTCACAGGTCAAAGTGATCACTTGTTTACCAACCAATCAATTCTATCGATGATATTTTGTTATGGACACCGGCAACAGATATTCGGTGATCGGGGTAGCCATTTTTATCGAAGTTTTGCATGTTTTGGCGTTTAACAGAACCAATATGCTTTTTAATAATTGTACGTAATTCAATTTTTGAATGTCAGATACACTCACTGACCTGAACTCATAAAGTTGCGGGTAGAGTAATTTCTACTTTTCGGTTGCTATTTTCAAAATAAAAAACTTTTAAAAATTACAGTGATAATAATACGATACATAAAAACATAATTTTTGCTTAGTTTGATAATCTATAAAAAAATGAAGTTCCTTATTTTTGTTGAATATGTTTGGATAAATTGAGTACTAATATTTAAATATAATTTATTCTTTTGTATTGATACCGAACGTAATTTAAACCAAATTCACATGATTGATATGGGTCAAGAAGAAAGACAATCCAGTTTGAAATCAATTTACCGCAGAGTTAAATGCAGTTTAAATAATTTTCTAAAGAATTAAAAATTTTTGTACGGGGGCAATCGATCGTCTAGACCCAAGTTTCTCAAAAAAGAATTTTTATTAAACAAAATTATATTAAATCGAATTAAAACATGTTTTAGGGTTGACAAATGGTTAATCACAAGTAAGTGCAAAGTTTATTAAAACTAAAAATTATCTTAAAAACGTGAAAAAAACAGGAACTGGACTGTCAGATTAGGTCTGAAGAGCCAAATCATCATATCGCTTTTTATATAATTTTTGTTTGACTATTGTACTTGGCATTTATTTGTATCTATTTTTTAAAATGAATATTAAGTAAAATATTAAGTTTGCGTTTAAGCACTGGATGACAAACCGCTTGAAAAACGGTTTACCGGGACTAACGTGTATTTTATGTTTTTTTCAAATTTTGTAAATATTATTGTTTTTGAATAAAGCCTACTGACTAAAAAAAAATAAAAAAAATATTGTTAATAGACAAACTTTTACGAACATAAATTATTCTCATTTTTGTTTTTTTTTCCATGTTATTGAGTATTGAAATAAATAATTTAATAACCCTTTTCTAAATATTTGATAAGAATACCGTTGATAAAATAAAGTCCGATATATATATTAATCGGAGTTAATTTACTTTCACTAAAATAAAACTTGTGACTTTATAAAAAAGGTATAATAATATATATATGCTGGATGTGAAATTCCCCACACAAAGTAAGAATAAGCCATTGCCTGCTAGATCATGAAAAAGAAAGATTTGGTGGGACAGCAAAACAAACATATTAAAAAAGGACTCGACACTAAGCCCCTTTTTTTGTTCCCCTCCCCATTTTGCATAATAACGATAGATGCTTCAACTTTTCAACACGCCGCTAAAACTGTCGTGTTTTTATTTCAAACAAAATTCAACAAGGCTTTTCTGCCCCTGTAAATTTTCTCTCCAAAAATAACCCATATCTTTGTTCGGCAAAAGTTCTTTGCTTTAAAGTATTTAAAAAGCGGCGTTTAACAAATTTTCCAAACAGAAATAGATTTTATTCTTAAGAAAATTAAGTGCTCTGCCAAGAATGGTAATAATCAATGATTTTCAGTTGATGTTATCATCAAAATATATTTAAATGAAAAATAAAGAACTGAAGAAATATGGATGTTCAAACACGGGCAGAATGGTAAATGTTACACATCTTAATCAGTTAATGACACACGTTCGGTAAATGCTTAAAATTCCATGGCGTAACAACTTAGACGCTTGACTCACACACTAGGTTCCGGGTTCAATTCCCGGTAAGAACACAAAAATGTGATTTTTTTTCCCAAATCTAGGTCTTTTGTGCTGTTATTCACTACTATAATTGGGTCTCCTGACCTATTGTAAGGCAAAAAAATAAATTAAATATGGTAAACTCCCAAATACTTTCTATCTTTGTTGTAATAGTATATTTATATATAAATAAACAGACAACAACAGCAAAATAAAATATTGAAGCTAGTAAATAACCTCCCTTATGTCATCCACTAAAGAACTCTTTAAAAAAACTAAACAATTCAATGTTAATGAACTTTAAAAATTATTCAAAAGAAAGCCACGAATATCATTGAAAATAAAGAACTGAAACTTGAAAAATTGTAACAAACATGAACATAATGCAAGGATATCAAACAATATCACAGATAACTTCCAAAACGAGACAAAGACAATCAAGACTAATAAATCAGGGACTGAAATTATACAATAAACTACCAGACAAAACTAAACAAAAAACGTTTAGAGTATGAATAAAAAGTTATATTAAACTTTTGTAAAATAAATGTCATAATTCTTAATGGTTAATATATAAAGTTTTAAATAAAATTTCAATGTGCAGTTTTACTGATAGATATTTCTACAGAGATTCAGAATCCTTTTAAGAATGCAAATGTCTAGGCATTTACAGGGTTTAAAATTTGTCAATAGCAAGTTATGTCATGAATTCATATACTGTGTAATATTTACTTAACATATACCAATGTTTTAACATATACATTTCTTACATCTGTTGATTACGTATGGTAAAAAATATGAAAATGTAGGTGAATTTATTGAGAAAAAATAATTACCAAACTTATTTTTTTAAACAAGATAATTATACAAAATAAAAGAAAGAAAATATTTAATCCCTAATTATAATTTTAAGCAATTACTATTAAAACCCAGAAAATTATCCCTTAATTCAAATTAAGATTCCTTGCTGGACCGAAACAATTCATTTTGCGAAAATTAAAGACGCCACAAAAAATATTCGAGATAAAGAAAACAGTATTATAGGCCAGAGCCTACTTTATAGGGGAAGGAATTAAAATTTAATTTCGACAGAAACCACTAAGTTTACCCCTCCCCGTTTTCAGGCACTCCACAAAGAATTCTGTTTCTTTGACGGTACAAGTTTTCTTAGGGCGCGTGCTTCAAAAACATCCGAACAAAAATCATCAACTTATCTTGTTTAGTTTTAAAAGTAAGAATAGATGAGACCGGAATAATTCAAAGAAAGGAAGTAGATATATATGCGTACTGCGAACTTTTCATTAAAAATGTTTCAAGAAATCTGGTCTTTTTGGAGTAATGTTGTTTTATGGGAAAAGTAACTTTAAAAATATAATATTTTTTTCAGATAATACGATTTGAGATCTAAATGTTACGTAAAGTATTATATACATACGCAGTTAGATAAAAAATGCACAGAATTTGTGTACATTTAAAAATATATATTAATCATCATTGGATGTAATCCACTTACGCGTGCCATTTTTTTAAATTCTCAAAACATTTCAGGATCGCACTTTTTTGCATGGTTTTAGATATCATCCAACACTTTTTCACAATATTTTAAATAATCCCACTTCGCTATTTATCTGAGAGAGCTCTTTCAACCTCTATCAAAACATGGACTATCTCTTCGTTCTAGTAACGAACTTTTAATACCCTTTCATCGCTCTTATTTTCTTGCCTCCTCTTTCACAGTAGTCGCTGCTCAATTGTGGAATAATTTACCTACTATTGATAGAGACTCCCTTTTTTTATTCACATTAAAGTCAAGATTGAAAAGTCATTATCTAAATATTAAGATCTTCTTTATCCATCTTTTTTCCTTTCCATCCCCTCTAAAGTGTCAATTTTGTATTTTTTTGAGTTAATCTTTGTTTTAATTTTGTATAAAAACATACTATTCAACATGTCCATGTACTTGTAATTTTCTCAAACTGAACAGTTTGGGTAGGTAGCAAGAAATTGACTTAAGGCAATATGCCCGCCCTTATTTGCATTTATATATATACGAGTATATATATTGTTTATGTATATAAAGTGTTGAATAAATATTTTCTCAAAACATCATCATTTCATAGTCTTCATCTTCATAAGGAATAGAAAAAGATGCAGAGGACCGAGTCCAGTGAAGACAATGACTGGTGCATCTGCAGTCTGGATTTTCAAAAAAAGGCGCGAACAAGTCACAAGGCGTGAGCGGACGTTCGTCATTTTCGTTCTGGAATAATCTTGAAAATCCGCCAAAACACACCTTACTTGTTTTTTTGTCATAAAACTACGCTTCCGAAATCGACATATCAATATTATAAATGTGTGTTCTAATCTAGAAAAAAACAGGCTCTAACAGTTACGTATTTTAATTCGAAATTCAAATACATATTCCGTTTATTTTTTATCAAACTTTGTATTTCTGGTACTCTAAGTTCAACTGGGCATTTTAGAATATTCAGCAATAAGCTAACGCTAAAAAAATCAACGCTTTTTTAGTTTATTTTAAGCTTTGTACAAACTACTTGGCGGGTATATCAATTTTTTTCTAACGACAAAATTACACAACAAATTATGCGCACAACGACACCTAACAGTTATCGTTTTTTGTCAACTATTTTTGTTATTTATATGATGAATAATTATTCATTAAAAATATTAGGAAGCAAATACAAAAATAAAGTATTTTTGTTTTGAGTCGAAACATTATAGTTACAAGTTTCTAGGACAAGTATATATAAAAAAACAACAAATTCTAATATTTTCCATCTTCTAAAAGTCCTTCCGTTTACTGAATATGAACATTTTGATAACTTTCATTTTAGGCAAAACACTAAGCGGTATCATATATGTAAGTTGAAATATACTTATTTGAATGAAAATGAAGAAATGAAAAAAAAACCTCTTTAAACATTAAAACGAGTATATTTACACAACTTTTCTACCAATTTAGTGAAGCAAAATACTAGTATTTAGAGGTAAGTTGAAGCGTAAGACTGATCATTTTATCTTCATCTAACAAAATTAATCAAGATACGCGGCGATTAGTTTACCAATGCAGTGCCCTATGCATTATTAGGTGCGGAAAGGGACTGAATTATTAATTAATTAGGAATATCATATTTGCACATTTAAAAAAGTTTAAGTATAATTTGAGGTAATAATCTATTTTATTTCGTTTTTCAGGAGTGTTTTTTTAAACATTATATTATTAACTGTGTCCGGGCGAATAAAAAATACAGTTCTGTGTGTGTAAAAAAAACACCACTCTAAGTAAGGTATAAACCCTCCTTAAGAAATTCGACTGAAGAGAAGTCAGTTTCGTAGGCAGTCAGTGCATTCACCTGCAATTATTCTTGAGTTCCAGATTCGATTCCTGGCAGGGTCGTAAAATATTAAATTCAAACATTTTTATGCATTGCAACATTTCGTTGCTCACCTAACCGTCCACATAACATAAGTGCTCCAGATGCGCTGTAGTTCGAGTGCCATTAGGGTGCCCTATACACCAATAGCTAAAGATCAAGAATGTTAACACAGTGTTTCTGTTACATACCAAATTAATTTATCCCACGAAACGTACTACTGAATCGGCAATAAACTTTATATTTAACATTTCTTCAAGTTAACGATGATCAACTTATTCCTGTTCGTATATTATGCATATTTTAGTAGTTCGTACAATACAATGATAAAGGTAATCATTAGTAATAAAAATGTTTTAATAAATATCCTATGGATACGCAAATATGACTCATTATTAAAACGTAAGAAATAAGTTTTGATGAGACTTCACCCACATGGAGGGGTAAAATACAGCGCTAAGCCTTTTTACTTGGGGTTTGAGTTTGAGTCGGGAAAGAGAAATGGAGCCTAGTTACCACTATGGGGTGCTAAAATTGCGAATTTCGTAGCGTCTTCGTGGGCACTTAATTTTGGGGAGGAACTTACAAATGTAATAAGGAAATATTGGGATGTTTCGGTAAATTGTGCGAGCTTTGGTATTGAATTAAATTGGTGTAACATTTTGTTTACTTAATTCATTTTATGTTTTCAAATACAAAATCCGACTTAAAGCCAATATCTGCATTTTGTTTTTGTAAATACAAATATAATTAGAAGACAATTTTCGTCTGTTTCATTTAAGTGCGTGTTTTAAAAAAAATAAAATTTCAAAATCCAAGATAACAACAATGTTTGAGTATGTCCAAATGCTTACAGCCTGGCAGAATTTAGTGTATGTGCATAATAGTAAATGTTACACAGTGTGTAAAGTGGCCACTTAAACCAGCTAATGACAGATCGTAAGCCCTGTAAATGCCTAGACTTTCATATTCCCTTCTCAAAAATGTTTCCCTCTCTGTTGAAATAAAATTAAAAATCTGTGGCGGGTCGACAACGACGGCACGAGCCGAACATTGCCGAACGCCGACGTAGAGCGTACGAACGGGCCAAACCGACCAGGAGAAAACTACCGGATTCCGACCTCACCGCACGCGTCTTCGAGGCACAAAATTACCGCCAATTTAGATTTACCAACTTCATTTTATTTTGCCTAATATAGTTATTAGAATCCTTCTTTCAATGTGTTAGCTTCAGTAGTTTAGTTTCGTGAATAAATCTTTGTGTAAAACGTAAGTACCCTGTTTTACTTGCTCTCATTCTGTGCACCCACATAACTTTGTACATCACAAAATTAGGCCACCAACTAGGTGCCTACATAAAGGTGGTAACAACAAAACAAAAGTGGTATACCCCGACGTTTGAACACGAAAACACAACATTAAACAATCAATCACGGTGACCCCATTCAAATTCCATAAAAATTGCGCAAAATTTCAGACAGAAATATCTTCGCTTGACAAAATTGTACAACAATTACTTTTTTTCGGTCGGTACATGAAAAATTTAAAATTTCATTTTTAATTTGATTGCACTTTTAATTTATTTGTAATTAATCAAGGTTAATCTATTTCAAGGTTAACTTATTGTAAGGTTAATTAATTTAGTATAATAGAATTATATTATAATAATTATAATATATAATAGAATTAGATTTTTCAAAGACCGAGCGAATCGAGTGAATTTTTCTGTCGGTAACAATCTTCAATGTAAACGTAACTAATGTAAATGTAATTAATGTAACTAGTGAATTGATTAAACTGTGATTAATTTCTTAACAATATTACTCGGCCGGGATTAATTCAAACAGGTGATTCATAATTTAACTAAAATTATTATAAACAAACATAATATAATACGTTCGAGCGACTCGCTCACCAAAAATCGCACGCCGAGTAATACATTCCTACAACACATATAAATTTTATTTTTTTTTATTTTTCTTGAGTCGAACACACAAACAATTCACACGAACATTTACATAGGGTGCCAGATTGAGTAGAGGTACTTACAGGGTACCGGAACATAATTATTTTTGACAAATATTATATGGCGAGACAAGCGTGACATAGGCATCCGAAAGTTTTCTCCTTGTGAACGCACTGCGGGAGTAAGTTTTTTTTTACCAGCGAAATCTATCGGAAATATTTTTCAGCTGGCGCAGTCGTGCACAATACTTGCAATTTGTAAAATTTTATTTTTGTAAACAACTTGAAACTATCAAACAAACAGATATTCGGGCGGCTAAGCCGACGAATGTTTAACTTAGTACGTGGACATTAGTATCCATACTTTTTTTCTATATACATTATATCGTGTGACTGTACTATATATGTTTATATTTTTAACCTAGGCTATGCATGTTATTATGTGTTACAGATTTGAAGTTTTACCATAAACATTTTTAAACTTGATATATTGTACAACGGACAATCAAAAGGAATATTAATATTGAGGGGACCACTCAGGCTTGGAGAATACAAATACCTAATAGTTGGAAAATGTGTTCCGCCGTATGGTAAAATAATTATTTAAATTTTCTGTTTTTAATTTTCTTTTCTATAACTTGCACAGTACATACATAACAAATAGTGACTCTGACATTTAAAAAATAAATATTTTTGTTTGAAATTTAAATTTAAATTTAAATTTAAATCTAATAATTTAAACTTAACTTTTTAATACAACTACACTCATTATTGAATACCTTTATTTCAATATGTTAACTTATACTGTAATCATTATTACATACATTTTTCTGAATTTTTTTTTAAAAACGAATATTTTTAAACTGTAAACAATGGCTAACAAGGACAACACTGACTTGACAAATATCAACACAGCAAACAACATGTTCCACACGGATAGGATTAGCGTTAAACTACCACAGCTATGGGTGAACAACATCGAACTTTGGTTTAAACAGATAGAAGCACAATTCGAGTTGGCAAACATAGTTTCAGAAGACGCACGTTATAGTCACTTAGTGTCAAAACTTGAACAAACGCACATAGAACAAGTTTCAGATATTTTACTCATGGAACCGAACCGAGCAAAATATACGAGGCTGAAGGAAGCTATAATCCAACGCATGGGCTGTCCACAGGACAGAAGGAGAGAAAAACTGTTTTCTTCCTTACAGCTTGGGGATCGAAACCCATCCAGCCTACTTAGAGAGATGCGGACGCTAGCAATAGGTTTACAAATAGACGAAACGACGTTGCAATACTTGTGGATACAACAACTGCCCAAGACGATCCAAGCGCATTTAGCCATAAGCGAAGATGACTGGGATAGGCAAGCGACGATAGCAGATCGCCTAATACAGGTGTACACACAGGATAATGTAGCGGTAGTAGGTACCAACAATAAAAATAACATTTGTAGTTTAGAACAGTCCGTACAAGCTCTAACCCATAAGGTAGAGAGTTTATTTCACACAATCAACAAACAGCATAGTCACAACAACAATAACAATAGATTCAAACACACAACAAGTAACAGCAGTAACAATTTCAATAACAACAAATACAACAACAATTTCAACAAAACAAGCTATAGGGCCAACGGAAATAACAAGAAAACTATTCTTTGTTACTTCCACACAAAATTTGGCGATCAAGCTAAGAAATGCGTCACACCATGTGAATTTAAACCGCATCTAGCTTCAAAAAACTAGATGGTCGAATCATAGCGGAGGCGGCTGATTCAACCAACACAACACGTCTCTTTGTTAAAGATCGTGATACCGGTGTGTCATACCTCGTTGACTCCGGATCGGAAATATCATTAATTCCTAGATCTTTACACAAACGCCATGGAGAAAAGTCTAAGCTAATTCTCTATGCAGCGAACGGGACTACGATCCAGAATTTCGGAGTTACCACGGTAACACTGAATCTGGGATGTAAACAAATGTTTACATGGAAGTTTATAATAGCGGATACGACACGCCCTATTATAGGAGCAGATTTTCTCCACAACTTCCACCTGTTAGTAGATGTTAGGAACAAACGGTTAGTAGACAATACAAACGGCAAGATAGTCAGAGCATTTGACATCTCCACAAACAACAACATAACATGTTCCATATCATTAACAGACAAAACCAACATTTACCACTCACTCATATTGAAGTATCCACAACTAGTAGATATCAATAAACCATACGCAGGGCTGGATAAACACAACACAATCCACCATATAGATACCCGTGGCAAACCCGTTATGTGTAAGACTCGTCGGCTGTCCCCAGAACTACTGAGGCAGGCGAAGCAAGAGTTCGATCACATGGTGGCTCAAGGTATTTGTAGACCCTCCAAGAGTGAGTGGGCCTCTCCATTGCATATGGTGAAGAAGAGCGATGGTACTTATCGCCCTTGTGGCGATTACCGTAGCTTAAACGCACAGACGGTACCTGATCGTTATTCCTTGCCACATATCCACGATATATGCAATGACTTATTTAACTGTAAAATTTTTTCCAAAATTGACTTACAACGAGCATATCACCAAATTCCAATTAATGAAACTGACATTAAAAAGACAGCTATAACCACACCATTCGGGTTATTTGAATTTGTAAGAATGCCATTCGGACTATCATGCGCTGCACAAACATTCCAACGTCACATCAACGAAGTCACAAGAGGTCTAGAAGGAGTACACGCATATATCGACGATATATTGATCGCTTCACCAGACGAAGAAACACATGTGGAACACTTAAAAGCTTTGTTCCAGCGACTTCAAGATCATGGAATGGTGGTAAACCCATCTAAATGCGAGTTTGCCAAGAAAACACTGTTATTTCTTGGTTATGAAATTTCGGCTGAAGGCATCGGACCCTCGCCAACAAAAGTGGAAGCCATCACGAACCTCAACAAGCCAGAAACCATTAAGCAGTTGAGAAGATTCTTGGCCATGGGAAACTTCTACCGAAGATTCATACCACGAGCAGCACACAAATTGATACGACTACACGATTACCTCAAGGGAGCAAAAAAGAATGACAACAGAAAAGTAGAGTGGAACGAAGTCACTACACACGATTTCGAAGAGGTCAAGAACTCGCTGATCAACGCCACTAAGCTTAGCTACCCAGAGGAAAGCAGCAAGATGTCAGTGTGGACAGACGCCTCAGATTACGCAATCGGAGGCGTGCTACAACAAACCACAGACGGCATCAACTACAAACCGATAAGTTTCTTCTCAAAAAAGTTGAACAAGGCTCAGTGTTCATATAGTACGTACGACAGGGAACTACTAGCCATTTTTGAGACTGTAAGGTACTTTCAACATTATCTGGAGGGCAGAGAATTCTGTATATACACGGACCATAAACCACTACAATTCGTGTTTAGAAGGAAAAGTCACGACAAAGAAAGCCCCAGACAACTCAGATATCTAGACTACATCTCACAGTTCAGCACGGACATCAAATACATAAAAGGAGAAGACAACGTCGTCGCCGATACCTTATCAAGAATCGACATGATCGAACAAGAGGCAAACATATCGTTCGAAAAGATCCATAAAGAACAAAGGCAGGACAACGAACTACTCGCACTCTTGGACGACAAGAACACTGCTCTGAACCTGATCAAAACCAACATGCAGGGACAAGAAATCGTCTTCGATCTCAACAAAGGCAACATGCGACCGTACATCCCAAAAACGCTACAGAGATCTTTCTTCAACCAAGTGCATAACCTCAACCATGCAGGAGCCGACGCCACGACCAAGACCATCAGTCAAAGAGGCGTCTGGAAAAATATGAAAGCAGACTGCGCAGCTTGGACGAAGGCCTGCATACCCTGTCAGAAGAGCAAAGTCAACAAACACACGAGGACACCGATCATCAAGATCGACATGCCGAGACAGAAATTCTGCGTGGTCCATGTCGACCTCATCGGACCTTTTCCACCATCAGAGGGACTGAGGTACTGCCTCACATGTATCGACCGATACACTCGATGGGCGGAAGTAATCCCTATCGCAGATATCCAGACCCACACAATCATCAGAGCCATCTGGGACAACTGGATTGCGAGATACGGCGTACCGGAGAAAATTATAACTGATCAGGGTAGGCAATTCATGTCTACGGACTTTAACTTGTTTTGTTCCAGATCAGGCATAGCACACTCCAACACGACGCCTTACCATCCACAAAGTAATGGCATGATCGAGCGATTTCATAGAACGCTGAAGACGGCCATTAAAGCTCACCACCCCTGTTCCGTGGACAAAATCGATCAGCACCATACTACTCGGACTGAGGGCCACACTGCGCACGAATGCAGAGCACTCAGTAGCAGAGATGCTGTATGGGTGCAAACTAAAGTTACCAGCAGACATCCTGGAGCAGACGAACGACTACATTGACCCGGACTCCTACACTAGGCAACTGGTAAATTTCATGCAAAACGTCAAACCAAGGCCAGTCGAGCACCACAATAAAGGTAACGTTTTCATCCACCCGGAACTAAAGAGAGCCACACACTTGTTTCTGAGGGACGACAGAGTGTACAAACCCCTGATGCCGAACTACAAGGGGCCCTACAAGGTCATCACCAGGGCGGAAAAGACGGTAACACTGGACGTGGATGGCGAACATAAAAAGGTTTCGCTGGACAGGTGCAAGCCGGCGTTCCAGACAGCGGAAGAACGAGCCAGTCCAGCAGAAACGGAAACACCAACAGAACAACCGGCATACACAACGCGTAGCGGCAGGAGGGTGATACAGCGTCAGTTTTGAAAAACAAATTTCAAAACTTGGAAGGGGGCTGTGTGGCGGGTCGACAACGACGGCACGAGCCGAACATTGCCGAACGCCGACGTAGAGCGTACGAACGGGCCAAACCGACCAGGAGAAAACTACCGGATTCCGACCTCACCGCACGCGTCTTCGAGGCACAAAATTACCGCCAATTTAGATTTACCAACTTCATTTTATTTTGCCTAATATAGTTATTAGAATCCTTCTTTCAATGTGTTAGCTTCAGTAGTTTAGTTTCGTGAATAAATCTTTGTGTAAAACGTAAGTACCCTGTTTTACTTGCTCTCATTCTGTGCACCCACATAACTTTGTACATCACAAAATTAGGCCACCAACTAGGTGCCTACATAAAGGTGGTAACAACAAAACTAAAAATCCAAGATAATTATTAATTTACATAAAAAGATTCCACTACGTAAAATGAGGTAATCTATTATGTAATTAACCGGAAGGATGTAAAGAGTTTAGTATTAATATTTACATGTAATGATTTTTTTCTTCTTTTCTACATAATATCACTGGTTTTTTATTTTAAAATAAATAGGTACCTTTAAACTCCGACCATTAATACTCACTACCAACCTTTAATTTTGATGATTCATTTATAGAATTAAATTTACCACATTCAGAAATCACTTTATTTACAAAAAAAATATCAAATTGTAGACTTATAACTAAAATCATTACTTGAGCATTTTTTCAATCTTAATTAAAATTTTTGCTATCTATCACTTAATTTACGTTTTTTTAAATATTTTTTCAAGCTTTTTATAATTTTTAATCAATTTGTCTTAGAACATATAAAGTAAACAGGAAAAGAGAATGATAAATAAGTAAAGGAATTGAGATGACTTTATCCCGATTACTATATAAGGGAGGTGACTAGAAAGAGAATTCCCAACTAGGGTCCGATGAGGGGTTGACGGATAAGCCGTAGAAAATACTCCCCTGAAGAATAAACGAGTGTCTTATGCACCCTTAATGACAGGGATTTCAATTTGAATTTGTTTGTTAACGAATTTCCGTGAAAAGTATAAAAAAGAGGGCGATTTAATTATTTATTTAAAAAATATATCAAAATTATACGTAAAGTTACCAAATACTCGTTTTTTACATTTTATACCATAATTCCACTTTTTAGTGGATGTATATAGTTATTTCACTGGCTCATTGGCGATTTTCTGAAAAGTCAAGAGTTTTTTTTAAAAGATGTAAGGGTGATTTCATGCCAATTAGAATTTAACTTTAGTACCTATAATAAGATAAAATATATTTTTTAATGTTTATAAAAAAAAAGATGAGACTTTCAATGTATGAGCTATATTTTTCAGCTTCGTTTCTAGTCCTTTGAGGTATTAATTTATGAAATGAGAGAAATAACCCTCTTTTAACAATATTTTATGTTCTCCCTATCATGAATAGAACCAAGGGCTTCGAGCATGGTAGGCAAACGTGTCAACCCCTACACGACGAAAAGAACTATTCGAGACTCTATTTTTTAGACAAGATTTTCACGTGAAAGCAGCCATTGATTAAAAAAACGCATAATTTTTTTCAATTCTTTATATTTCACACACAAACCTTAATTCTTCATCCGCCCAGACACAGAAAAAAATTCCAATAAAAGGTACATCAAATATTTTTACTCAAAAGCGTCGTATAAAGTTTTGACATAGAAATATGCAGTTTTTCTCGTTTCATACTTTTCATGTAGATGTGTACATAGGTGCCCATTTCGGGACTAGTAATAGCGCAGAAGAATGCGGAGAAAAGCAGACCGGAGAAGAAAATATGGAGGCAAATTGCAATAAGCCCCAGGAAAGCGTTTCTCTCTATACAATGCCAGGCTAAGATAGGGTAAAGCGGGAGACATAGGAATAACTAAGGGATGAAACCTAAATTTGTGCAGTTGCGATCAAATTTAGGTGCCTTGAGGTCAGATAAATCATGCTTTGCAAGATTAAGAAGTCTTTTATAAAAATATTTAGGTATAACATTAACTATTTTATCAACTCGTTAGTTGTTATCAAATGTTAAAAAGAAAAGTACAATTAACCAACGTTTTATTTATTAAATTATAATAGATAACCACAATGTTAGCCCCTCAAATGTAAAATTTATATTTATAAAAAAGATTCAAGCCTAGTAAACAAACAAACAAAAAAAACAGTAAATAAGGTTGAATCAATAAACTTGTTATTTTACTAATATTAGTAATTTAAATACAAATATAGTAATTTAATGAACTACAGTAAATAACGAGTACTTATTTTTTAATTTAAATAAAAATCGATAAGACAAACAAGATCAAATAAATAATTTTACATTAAATTATTAAAACTTGATTTTCGAGAAATTTCCATTTGATCACATAAGTAATACGCTATGGGCATTTTTATGACGCTAATATTTATTTTTAAACAATTCATTTGAAACACAAATAATAAATATGAACTTTTAACGTAAAAATAAGTGTAGATTGATTTTGATTTATTATTCATTCAGTCAGTTAATGACATTTTAATAACAAATATAACGTTTTAATAACATTACATTTTATTGCGTTGTGGTCCCGTGGCTAGTTTCTCTGACTCACGGATCGAATACCACTCTACCCCAACGTGATTCCCATTTTATAATAGTGGTTATTTACAACTCGTTAAAAATGGCGCTTTAAATGAAATATTTTTGATGTTTTAAAAAGTAGTTAAGTCAAACATGTAAAAGCTTATGCCTGTGCAAAAAAACAAAACAAAAACGCCTAGTGAAATAGCAAAGCACTTTCGTGATTCTAAAGACGCTTTTAGAACTTTATAGAGGATGCAACTAAACAAAAAAAATTAGTTGCGTTTTCATGAAAATCCTACAAAACTTCCTTGAAGGCCTGGCCAAGTTTCCACGTAGGCTACAAGTCCAATGGGGCGACCCTCGTAGACGGGGGCGAAGCGCCGTACATCATGCCCCCTGCACAAAATTCGCGGTATAATATTTTTTGCTCGGATGCGTAAAGTTTATCCATGCAACAAGACCTGAGCGGCTAATAAGGGTAGAAGTTACACAAAGGGGTGGAAAAGAAACTTCCAAACCCAGTGGAGATTATAATCTTTGTGTTTTCAGTAAAGGGTTGAACAAAAACTTACTGTTTCAGCTTTCATCATCATCAAACTCTTATCCACACCTAATGGTGCCAGAGCACAGCATCGATAAAGCATGTGTATCAAAATTAAGTGTTACAGAAAGATGTCACACGTTATGTCACCAGTTACTTTTTCAAAATGCAATTTATGTGAACATATTACAAAAGAGATATAGAACATTTTAGATAAGGTAATATAGAAGTCTAGGCATCTACAGGGCTTACCTGTCATTGGCTGGTTTAAGTGGCCACTTTACACACCGTGTAACATTCACCATTTTGCCCATATTTGAACATATATATTCCTTAATTTTTTTCATTTCTTGATATTTTTAAAGTTAAAGAGCTGAAAACTTTATTTATGTGGGTGAGATTTTATTTAACGTGCTAGGCAACGCCTCGAATCAATTTTCCAAACTTCTTCTGGGACCAGTAGGTTTTATTACAATATTTTAAGTTGGTCCAAATGTTTGTAGACAAAAGACTTTTGAAGTGTTCTCCATCCCTGTTGTGATTTGTTAATATTAATCACTCCCTACGGGGTGAAATCCAGTATTATGTCTTCAAACATTTAGACAAACTCAAAATATTGTAATATGTTATAAAGTTTTAAAAATGTTATTTTTTACATTTACCCTCATACTTACAACCTATATGTTTTGAACCCCTCACAACCACAGTTGTTTTTAAACATCGCTTAAAAATTTGTAATCTATTTGAAAAAAACATTCAGAATATTTAAATATTGAAGACCCCAATGGCAGTGATGGCGGAGATGAAGTGCGTCACAACAGCGGACCAGTCGGAAGGGGCATAAATCTTCTTACAGGCCACCCGGACATACGTACATAGGTATGAGCTGCAGGGAGACAGCGGCGACGTGCAAGACGTCATGTTGATGATGGCAGCGTAGGAACAATAGTTAACGGTGGCATTCTGAGCCCCAGTTACCAAGAGGGGTTACTGTCTTGGCGTCAGGTGGTGACCGGCCGTAAAAAATAAACAAAACAACAAATCCCCTAGTCCGATGTGTAGATTGAGGACTAGGAGGGCTGACTTCAAGTAAATGGGACATACAGCCAGGAGAAAGAAGAAGAAGATTCAGAATAATCAAATGAGGCCCACAGTTTAAAAGATAGCCAAAAGCAGCCAACTGCATATTTAATCTCAATAAAAATAGCGTTTCTTGTTATTTTATTTAAATTATTTATTGACAATTCTTGATGGAATTCTATTGTAATGATGTAATAAATTACATTTACATATAAGTTATTATTTTTTTTTTAAAATGGTACACTTCCACTTATTTATTTTGACCATGAAGCGCTTTCACCCTCTAATGCGCATCTTCAGACTGGTAAATATTATACAGTGTAAATATAATTTATACAAAACTATATATCATCTTAAGTGTAGGTCCATTTAAAAATAAGTTGAAAAAGATACAATACGCAATATTTCAATGGAACAGAGTGAGAAAAATTATTGAAACATGTGTTGGCGGTGTACTTTAAGAGAAAAATCTATTATTTGAAAAGTTTTTTGTTATGTTAACCCTTGGGTTAAATATCCAAAGTGTTAATGGCACCAAATGTTGGCAAATATTTTTGAAAATATCTTTACTATAAGTTATCTTTTGGTCATCTTTGATACCGAGGGCCTCAAATGTCCTTAACATGTTTTTACTTTAAAAAATCGGATGAGAAAGGGTTGATATTTTATTAATTTAATCTCTTAAATTATTTAAATTTTACCAAGAAAGTAACTTGATTTTGTATTATTATTATCGAAATGACATAATACAAAACTGCATTAAACAAACTAACTGGGTTTATGATTTTATAGAAATCTGTATGGCTTGTTTGTTCAAAGGAGGGTGATCAAAAAGCCTACAGCAGCAAGGAGAACGAAATCCCACAATTTAGAAATTTGATTGAAATTATGGAGAAATATCCTATGGAGGTGAGACGAAAACCAAATTACAGGGGGCTCAATACATACGCCAAATTTTGGGAATAAAATGCATAATTAGACAACTGTAAAATATTTTGAAAATAGATACCAATGTCAAAAGTAAGTTTAACAAATTACAACAGGCATGGAGAATACCTTAAATAAGGGAATATAGAAGTCTAGGCATTTACAGGGCTTATTGCATGTCATTGTCTGGTTAAAGTGGCTACTTTACACACTGTGTAACATTCACCATTTTGCCTATGTTTGAACATCCATATTTCTTCAATTCTTCTATTTGTTGATTTTAGTGAAGTTAAAGAGCTGAAACCTTTATTGTTGTGAATGACTTCCGAGGGGGTGAAATTACAAAGTGTGTAAAGTAGCCACTTAAACCAGCCAATGACAGGTCATAAGCCCTGTAAATGCCTGGACTTCCATATTCCATTATTTAAGGTATTCTCCATCCCTGTTGTAATTTGTTAATCTTAATGACTCTCGAGAGGGTAAAATCCAGTCTTTTGTCAACGAACATTTGGACAAACACAAATATTGTGGTAAAAAGTAAGTATTTATTTTGATTTGAAAAAAGATCACAATGCCCATAAATTTTTATGCGAAAATATTTCAAATCAACCGTTTATTTTTACGAACTAAATTTTATTTATTTATTCATATTTTACTCTTACAAACTATAAACAATAATTAAAATAATATGACCTCACTGGGGTTACCCGTGCCGAGGACACATAACGATATACTTTTCAAAAAATTTTACATTTGAGAATAAACGAAGAAGACTAAAGCTAGGGTTTCCTAGGACAGCGGTGCCCGTATTTTAACGGCCGTAGTGAACGGTGATGCAGTGGACAGCCGTCGTAAAGGTGATTAGAGAGTGGTTTCCTATGAAAACGGTGTTAAATGGTGTTGATAACACCGTTTTCCTAGAAAACCACACTCTAGTCACCTTTACGACGGCTGTCCACTGCATCACCGTTCACTACGGCCGTTAAAATACGGGCACCGCTGTCCTAGGAAACCCTAGCTTAACTCAATAAACGGAGATAATTACAAAATATTCAGACTGTTTGAAAAACAAGGTATATATGTTCTCGTACATCTATATTATTTAAATTACAAAACGCACAATGAAAATTACAAAAACCTAACATAAGCTTTACACTTGTGGAGCAGTTAATTCAATAATGGTTTGAGCGAATGAGACAATTCATTTTACTTCTACCTAGTTCCACTATCCATTTTCTCGTTACTAATTGTTTTTAAAAAAGTGGAAATAGGTTATAGATTTTGATTGAATAATACTACTTTGTCCAAAAGTAGTATTAGTTTGTATTTGTTGAAGTGGTCTCTGAGTTGAGGATCTAGTGATTATATTATTTGTATGTGATGTATTTTAGGGATTATGTCTTTCATTTGAGTAAGAGTAGTTTTTGAATATGTAAGTGAGTATTGTTTTAGCGTATAATTGTTTTAATAAAATAAATAAAACAACTTTGTTTTTAACCACTAATTTTTATTTTTCACCGCCCGTTTTCAAAGCAAACGAGCTTCTTTGTCAAGGTTTATGTAACTAATGAATTGATTCCTTTTTATTTTATTTCTATCATGTTCACTTAACACTTCACGTGGACCCAATAAATCTACATTGGAAAAACTAAAAGAAACTTTAATATGAGAGTTAAAGAACACTTAAGATGCTTAAATAATAATAATTTTTCTGAATTCGCAAATCATCTGATAGAAAATAATCATTTCTTCAATAAAAACACTGGATTAAAAGTACTTCATGTTGAAAATAAAATATTGAAATTGGACAACTTAGAAATCTTAGAAATTAAAAAAGCGATTCATAATAAGAAAACAATAATTAATAACCAAATAAACAATATTTCTTTTAGTCCTCTCCTGGCTTACTTCGAAAATAAGGATATCAAATTACCACCCGTGTAAGAAAAAAACCACTTGATTTATTGGGTCCACGTGTAGTATTTAGTGAACATGATAGAAATAAAATAAAAATGAATCAATTCATTAGTTACGTAAACCTTGACAAAGAAGCTTGTTTGCTTTGAAACCGGTCGGTGAAAAATAAAAATTAGTGGTTAAAAACAAAGTTGTTTTATTTATTCTATTATAATGAATAACCACAAAGTTAGTGCTTTCACTTATTTTTGACCAGTAAGCGCTTTCACCCTCAACCGGGCATTTTCAATTGGTTATGTAACTTCAAGCCACGGTTTCCCCATATTTGGTATTTTACATAAAAAAATTATCCTTTCACTTAAAATTATAATTATATGCGATAACAATATAAAATATGGTTTGAATTATTATACTTGTAAGGTATACTTCTTTTTGTAAAAATTATTATTTTTTTTTTATTTTTTTTTTTATTTATTTTTTCTTTTTTAAATTCTAAACAATTTTTTTTTTTAATTCCCGCCAAACTGCAAAAGCAGTTTTTTTGCAGGGATTTCTCTCTTCAAACATTTTTGTAACACAATATAATAAATGTTTACATAAAATATTTTTTAAAAAAATCTTAAAAATATCAATAAAATAAAAGTTTGAAAAAAAAATAAATACAAGTAAATCAAGTCTTTTTTGAAAACGAAATAAATAAAAAATAATAAACAAACACTTTTTTTGACACTGTTTTAAATTGTTTGGTTTCCCCATTTTTTTATAATTTTTTTTTTTTTTTTTACAGACTAAACTTAGAAATTGATTCGTTTTAAGCTGAATAATTTGACTTTGAGAACGGGAGGATAAGTTATTTATTTAATACAATTCAGAAGCCTACATTTAGGATAAATAACTTCTCTTAAAGATTTATGTATTAAAACATAGTCACAAATAATTATTTTGAGACTCGAGAAGAATGTTTCGTAAAAGCACTTTATGACGAGGAAATTTACGAAGTTTATGAAATATTTTGCTGATTTTGTACGTAGTATAAATTTTGTGTCTACGAAAATAAACAATTTAACTACCCATACTTAGTCTCAAAAGGACCAAGGCGAACGTTAATTTGTACTCGTATTACGTACATAAAAATTCATTGATCACACAAGACGCGACAAAGGGAATGAAATGAAGGGGGTAATTCAAGTGTTGTGATAGTTAATCGATATTAGTTTGGGAGAAAACACTTTCTACGGAGGTAATAAACTGGCTTGATTAAACTTTTCGGTCGGTCCGTTCATACATTGTTTGCCCATCATTCCCTTATGTGACGTCAAAACACATTCATCTGGCCATGGCGCTATAAAAATATGTCACTCAATTGACAAGAGAATTAAGCAGCAAAGAACCAACAAAAACAGTTGCTGTGAGAAGTTTCTGAGAGGAAATGAATAACAGTAATTTTAAACTTGAAATATGAATGTAGAAAACTATTTTGTTTTGATTTATCTTTACCTCTTTTATTACAATAGCATATTGCGTGTGAATAAAAAGGTTGGTTGATAGGTCAGTTGTTAGATTAGTTGACTAGGATGCTAGATTTTGAATAAGTTGACAGGTTTTCGTCTTGAATAGGGTGGTGCTAGGAAAAGAGCGAATTTATGAACAATGATTTTATTTTTTTGGGCTTAATTAGTTTGAATTATTTGGCTGGTGGAGGGGAGGTAATAGTTCTGGTTCTCCCGATCGAACTTGTTTCATCCGGTTCACTAACAAGCTAATGAACTAACATACCCAATCGCCGTCAGAATTGAGAAAGTTTGATTAAGGATGACAGACAAATTGACTGTAAATACTTGGCTGGTTGATTTAAAGGCAATCGGGGCATTGAAAGCAGTAAATGTCATTTTAAAAAATAAAAATACGCGAATCTTTTGAAAACAAAGCTTTAAAAAAAAATACCGTTCATTACAGCTAAAAAAAATTGTTTTTGCAATGTGTGTATCTAAAAAGAGGCCACAAGACCTTTTAAACAGATTCAAGTGAATGGGTGGGGGCTTTCAATTACCCTCTTTTGTGTAGAGTTATTGTATTGTGTTAGGTATACATTTTACTCAATTCAAGCAAAAAAAAACCGACTAACAATGAATGCAATATAGGTACAGTTTTGCATCTAAATGGTTTAACACGATGATATCCGTCGACAAAACAAAATGTCTAGCAATATCTGGACAGTCTCTTATATGCAAACTGGTTGTAAACGGTAGATTCATAGAATAGGCCATAAAATTCAAGAACCCATGTGTGAAGATATATTGTATAATTGCAGAGATCTGTAAAATGAAGGAAAAAAAGCAGCAGTTATCTCCCAATACTTGAGGAAATTTGTAAGGGATAAAAAGCATATACTACTGAAAAGCAAAGTCAAAATCGTCAGAATATACAAAACAACAAAAGCATTCATTAGACTCATAATGACTTACGGAATCGATGAAAGAGTAGAAACTGTTAGAACAAAAAATCTCTTAAGAATATCAGGAATGAAAACATTGCTACTTCTCGTTGGTAGAATCTTAAGAGATAAAATACCCAGCGAAGAGTCAGCAGAACCTGCAACATAGAGGACACTGAGAGATGGAGTAAGAAAAGAAAACGATTTTAGATAGACCACGTTGAGAGGATGGACCCAAGGAGGAATTCCAAGATCGTGTTGCACAAGATGCCAGTGAGTCATCAGTTACCATGACGATTGCAAAAGAGATGGAGAGAATGTTGGACGTCTGCATCACATGACCATTACTGATATCCTGTCTAAACAGATTGAAAGATCCATGATAAGAAGAAGAAAGCTGGCAAACAAAGTGTCAATACTTCAATAGCGACACTATATTTTTTAATGCAATATTTTATTTGTTTTGGAGTAGTTGTTTCAAGTATAACACTGGCCAATTTCAAAGCTATTCTTGCGGCGCTGGCAAAATCTTCACCGCCAGTAATATCTCTTGACCTTACATGAAAAATACATAACGCGCCGGGAAAATTTTCCCGCGTTACAACAATAAGACCAGGGGAGGAGAAACGAAATAAGGCGGTAATTTCTTTTTACAGCGAATCATATATGAGCCCCTTTCGTAGGGGGTATCTATGACAGTTAATGCTGCGATAGAAAAACAAGTAAGGGTGTGGAATTGGGGCTTCGTGGGTTCATAAATCTCGTCTTTAATACAGAACTTCGTACTCAAAGAAAAATCTGATAAGCTTAATGTTTTTTTTGCTTAGTAATTAATAACTATAAATCGGAAAGGTGTGTATTTGTACTGATTAACAAAACAAATAAAACGCTATTGGAATAAAATATCTGTATTGAACTGAGTTATTATTTTACCGTATAGTATCTACCCGAATAGAGATACGCGTGTAAAATATTATGTTTCTTTAAAATAATTAACATTGTTTTGATAAAATAAATAAAACAACGTTGTTTTTAACCACTAATAAGTTGCTTTATTTATTTTATTATAATGAATAACCACAAAGTTAGTGCTTCAAATGTAAACTTTATAACATTGTTTTGTTTTGCTTAATCTTAACAACCCCGTAGGGAGTTATTAAATCAAAAAAGAGATAAAAAATATTTAAGAGAGAGGAGTATGGAAGTCTAGGCATAAACAAGGCTTATGACCTGTCGTTGAATGGTTAAAGTAATTCCTCCTACACCGTAGGGCCTACAGGGAAGTGGTGTGATGATTTGTTTGTTTACCATTCAGATAAGTCCTCAACCATTTTTGTTAAACATTTAGTAACTGTCATGTTCAACTGCGTAAACAATTAAATAATTAGATAAACTGTTTTTGTAACGTTTTCCGGTTTGTAGTATTACGATATAACAACACTTAATACCGTAAACCTATGACGTCATGATCCCTCAGAAACGAGTGTTCATTTTTTCAATGAGCTTAGCATTTCCATACTTCAAAGGGAACATCAAATATCACCAACCATAAAATGTCATAAAGTGGAGCTAATATAAAAAAAGACAAGCGAATGAATTGTGCGGCTGGGTTTATCGACTCTACTCCCTTCGGTGTTAGAAGTACAAACCAGAGTATTATTAAAATTTGTTCCGTCTCATATTTTTTATTACAATCCCCTGTTTGAATTGTGCCGTACATATAAAATTTTGTCGGAAGCCACCTCCATTTCAAATTGTGGGGTGACTGTGCAAGTTTAAAGTTTAATTGAATATTATTGATTTTCGGGCAAGACAGATTAATGACACGAATCTTGTGTGGGGATGACGTGGTATTAATTGCATTTCAAATCAAATTAATGCCGGATGCTCTATAATACTTAATTAACTTCTAATACGGGCATTTAATGGACTGAAAAGTGGTTTGAATTTTTGTATTTAATATTTCTGAGGGGTAATTAGAAGCCTGGATGCAGATTTACTGATGATCTTAGTAGTATGATTAAAATTTTAATCTTAGTAGTATTCTTTTTTTACCTGTAAGTACGCTAAATAGCATTTGTTTATTCAATGCAAGTAGCGTCTCTAAAACCACTGTAACTTGTGAACAACGTCAAGTTGTAATCGAATTTTAACATGTATTATTTTTAAGTGACTACTTCCTAAAAATCAAATAGATAAGGCCAAGTAAATGTTATTTTACGAACTAACTGAGTGATATCATCAATATATTGTAGCAGCGGAAAATGTTTAGAAAAAATAATGAATTAACATTAAAAATACATAAGTTTAATTTGAAAAGGTTTTTGATTTGTAATTAGTTAATATTATGTTTGTAGGATATTTGATTGTTTATATAGGCAACTCCTATACCAGTTAGACATAAAGAAGAAAACAACGCTATGCTTTTATTAAATGATGAATAAAATACAGAATTTGGCTTTGGAGTGCAAGATTAACGGCATTATTTGAATTCAACTGATCTAATTTACTAAACAACTGGTAACCAAGGATGATATTTATTTATTTAAACATTTTATTTTATAGTAGTTGTCTCTGGTGTTTTCTTTACTTCCGAGTAGGGAATTCAAATAAGTTTCTATTTTCCTTGCTGTTAGCAATTTCACCTTGCTAGGTTATGAGTATTATTGATGTTTTGATTATATTATTGTTTACGTACAGGACTGCACGATTCACCTTCTCACCTCTCTATTTTTAAGAGGGTAGTAGTTCAAACGATAGTCAGTAGGCATTAGTTTCCTGGTAAAACCCAGGTGTATTATTATTATTTAAAATATTTAAAAAAACCCTTTTTGAAGTAAATTATTCGCTCGTTCATTGTAACACTTTCACATAATTAAATTAAATTTCTAATACATGTAACTTTGAGTCACTCATTAATACTTATCAGAAATTATCTCCTATCTTTACGTCTTTTATGGTTTTATTGTTATAAAGTAATAGCTAATAATGAAAAAATAAAATAAGTAAAAACAATATAAAAAAGTTAAGCACGCTAACGTTAGCATTTATTTGGTATTTTTTTATAAAACATACGCTAAAGGCAATTTAGTCCGTCGAGCTCTCGTAGAACTATAACACCTTAACGTTTACAAAACATTAAATAAAAACTTCTTTTTACGATTTATTGAGCCGAATTCAAAGGATAAATAGCCCATTATTCAGTCTCGGACAGCAAAAAAATATTCTATGCGATACTAGTTTTTCTGCTATCTGTACAAATAATATTTTAAAATGAAATAGAAAATTTTATGGACGAAAAGTAAGCCTTTTGCATTATTTATGGGATTTAGATGGTAACATTCAAATAAAATTAATTTGTTTATTCGAAATATTTGTGAGTTCATTTTACGTTTTAAAAAATTCGTATTTTATAAGTATCTACATGTTATTAAAACAAAGATGTGATGTCTTTTTCATGTTAATATATATTTTTTTAACATTATTTTTAAACCAAATAAAAATAATAAGTTTTCAACATTCAACTGTAAATTCAAACCTTTTCTTTTAAATTAAAATGGGAATTCGAAAGTCTGATTGGTTTAAGTTATGTAATATAAATATAGGCGTTGGATGTTACACAAACAAAAAAAACCCTTTAAATAACCATATCATGTCGTAAAAAAGATTTTCAATCTTTGAATATCAATCAAAAATACTTTTTTGAATAAAAGGACAATTATAATACAAACATAATTATTTTCGTACCATATATAACTAATAGTGCATAGGGCAATATACGGTATACCAAAGACAGCTTGTTTGGAAAGTAATATATGTTACATGAAACTCAATGTCAATGCTACGACTTCCATGATACCCTTGAAAGAAATCATTTTCATATTTGTTGAAACATTCGTCAATATTTTCATAACCTACTTTTTTTTGTTTCACATGTAGCTGGTACATTTAGTTAAAAATGTAATAATTGTAGTTTATTAAACTGCAAATAGGTTTTGAGTAATGAACACCATATTTCATCGAGCTTTAATTAAATTAGAGACTCCTAATTGATTTATATATGGCTGATGGAGACGCAGTTTTCACTAACAAAGAGGGATTGGTTGTATATCAAGTAGCTTTCATTACAAAAAGTCGTAAGTGTATTGGAGGAGTTGAGTCATGTAGAACATATTGAACAGAGACGTAGTTATGTAAAGATTGTTAAAAAATATCTTGTAAATTACCTTTTCTTTTAATAAGTCGAAATTTATTTTAGTCAATCTAAAAAACAATTTAAAAGTATTTTTTCTTTTAAAGTGTAAAATATAGCATGTAACTGAGTTGTTTTCAATTAAACACTTTTTTGGAGCATCGCGTATATAAACTTTTTTCGCTTGGCAGTGTATGAGTCTGATCTGATGGTTTGAAGGAAAAAGGTCATTCGCCTAAATTCGGAGAAGCTGAGCGACTAAAGCCGAGCGAAGATACAAAAATAATTAGTGCGTCATATTTTTTGAATGGTAGTGAATGTATTTGATTATTCACGTTTCCCGGGATCACAGTTTTCCGTTAATTATAATACTTGCGTGACGTAATCTGGTGGCCAAAAAAGGAATAGAATTTTTATTTATTATTTGTGGTCAATAATGAAATTTATTAAATTTGAACAATATATGTCAATGTTTACTTATTGAGTTTTTCTACTGACATTTATTGGTGGAACTAAATTTTTAAATAAAATAATAAAAATACGTATAAATACATCGCCAGACTGGTGGGAAGATAAATTTTTTTTTATGTTGTATACAAGTGCAAGCAGGGGTTGTAAATCATGATTTTATATAATTATATATATGGAAATAAAAGAGTTCAAATTGAAATCATTTAAGTATAAGGTAAAAACAATTATAAATAAATATGTACAAATAAATACAAATACATACGAATATAAAAATAAAATATATAAATACAAATATAAAAATATATAAATGCATGCAAAAAAATACAAAAAAATTACAAATAAATAAAGGTGGAATAAAACTATATACGTACTTTCATTATTATAATTAATGTTAACTTAGTTTTTCGGCAGTAGTTAGGTGGGGTAAGGTTTGTTTTATAATGATATTGTAGTAAATAGTTTTAGTGTATTGATTGATTGTATTGAATTAAAAATTACTGGGATTTTTTTTTGTATATGATGTGTATATTCAAATGAAAAGATTCGCTTACATAATATTACAAGGAGTTTATTACAAAATTGAGTATCTTACTTAGCAAAACAGATGTTCGAATATGTTATTTTGAAATATGGACAGTACTGGATGAATTAAACCATTGCAGTAAGATTTGTTGAATTTACCAAAATGTTGAGTGTAGGTTGCGACGTGGTGCTTGATGCCCATTAATGGCACTCAACAGAAAAAGTCTGACTTTGCTTATATCCGTTTTATAGCGGCTGGTGGCGTGTTGTGTTCGTTGTTGTGGACTGTTTGGCATTTGGTGTTGCCAGTGGTCATAATATAATGTACATATAATATTAATGACGACAATGATGTTATGTCATGAATATTATAATAATATTTATGATGCGTGTGTTTTTCTCGTACGCATATGGCTGAAAACATTTCTGTTCACAAAAAAAAATTCACGTAAATTGTTTGTCAGGGACACAAAATACTATAGAAAAAAGAATGCTGGGTATTTCACTAAGAGGTGAAAGAACCAATACATAAATATGAGTGAGATCTAAATTAACAGCTGTATTCCACAGAGTTGCTAACTAGAAATGGAGCTGAGTTAATCATATAGCCAGAACCTAGAAGTATCTAGAACTGGATGGACAAAAAGAACCCCAGAGTGCAGACCTAGAAGAAGATGATGAAGTGTCGGCAGGCCTCGAGCAAGGTGGTCTGATGAGATAAGACGGGTCACAAGAAGTGGTTGGATGCGGAATAGAGAGAAGTAGAGATCTAGGGTGGAGCCCTATGTTCACCATAGGGCATGAGAGATACGATTATGATGATTATTTATTTATTTATAAAATAAAGTAGAAAGACACAATGGTACATAGTACTCTTGGTGGGAGTGGAAGCGGGAGAGAGGTGTTTATAATCGAATTTGATTCAGTGATCGTATGAAAGAAGACAACTTGTTATCAAAGAAATCAAGACTGGTGGGTTTGTTGACAGACCTTAGGATTTTGAGCATAGGGGAATGAAAACCAAAGTTAGTTCTATAGTAATCGGAATGTAAGAGCAAGTTTTGTCTGAGGTTTCTAGTGTGGATATTTAATTTTATTGAGCTCAGTAGTTCAGGCGCACCAAAGAGTGAGTTGAGAATTTTAAATATAACTAGAAGGTCGGATTTATTTTAAGAGTTTCATGAGAATATATATTAAGGCTAGTTTCTAACTCGTTACACGTATATTGGTCTCTGGATAGGCCAAAACCTCCAGCAATTTTTTTTTTTAAATCGACGATGAACTGAATCAATATTTTTGATGTAACCATTATAACATGGAGACCAGATAACAGAGGAATACTATAGGTACGGGCAAACTAGGGAACAGAAGATAATGTATTATAATCGCAATAAACATCTTAGTTCACTTGGGACATGCGGTCTTATGTACACAAATTTTTAAAACATTAAAAAATGGCTATATTAGGACATTTGACAATTTTTTTTTACATGCTCGTATATTTTATAGTACTTAAAAAAAATCTTAATTACATACACGTAACCTTCTGTGATATATGCATTTACATTTTTCGGTAACGAAAAATTTTACTCCCTTGTATGAGACGGTATTTTGTGACTTCATTTTTTGTCTAAATGCGAGTTCAATCTTTAACCTAAGAAAAACAAAATACTCATTTAAGTTTTATTTTGCATTGAGCAATATAATGCCATATCAACGTATATTTTAATGAATGTGTCGCGGATTTTTCGGCGAAAGAAAAAATAGATTATGCATTGTTTGGCGTAAACCAAGACTTCGTGAACGCGCATTTATATGGAGCGTTACGCCACTGGGTAAGGTGGGGTGCATTAATTGAAATTTATACTGAAAAATATTAAAGGCGGGACACAATTGCCCTTCAGCTCAGTTGCCTCAACCAACCCCCCATTTATAGCGCGTGACGAAACATTCAAATGAAATGAAGAATTTTTTTGGTGATGAATTCCAATATCCAAAGAGCTAAAATTACAATATTCAGAGAGGCTATTCTCCTTGCTGGCGATGCCGTCTAAAAATACACCCACCTAATAAAATACAATTTTTACAACATGAAAAAATTATACGAACAGCAAAAATTTTTTTTTACGTCTTTATCCTATCCGTGCTCAGGCGGATGATGAATAAAGTTGTGTGTGTGAAATATAACCAGAATATCTTGACGGATGTTCTTGACTCAAGCTGTTCTCTGGTAAAAAATATGATCGAATAAGTATAAACCATATATTTTGATGCTTAGTTAAAAATAATAACTTAATTTAACTTCCTTTAAAGTGAAATTTCCAAAAATAATTCAAGTTATGATGTTGCGCCATGAATCCACAGCCCATGTTATGCAGGTTATGTGCAGTTCTGTATGTAGGCACATTATAAATGTACACTGTATGACCAACTATATATGTATTATATATTATAATGTGCAACTGTTTGACCAATATTCAAAAGTAGATATATTTTGAATACTATGTATTACATTTACATTTCTAGTAATATTATAAGTTTTGTATGATTAGTAATTTTATGTTATGTATAATTTTTATTTGACAACATTTACAATAACAATATTATGTGGAAGCCTCTATTGGACTTTATGATATGTATTTATGTTATAATTGTATCTTATACATTAATAAATGTCTGTTGGCTTTCCAATGAAATAAAATAAAATAAAAAATAAAAATAATATGTAACTAAAGTAATAACAAATACTGACTGAAGTTTTCGGGATTCATGGCTGTCAGATGTGATTCGTTTATTCGGCATAAAGGAGACGTAATGATTGTAATCCAAAGTAAAATTTCCTTTAAGATAGTTTCAAATGAGGTATAAACAAAACTCACGATGCTCGTTATACAAGTAAAGAATATTTTTTTTACAAACACATATTTTTTTTTTTGTAACATACAAAATTGTATTTTTGTTCCCGCAAAGCCGAAGCTTGTCTGCGGGTTACATTACATTAAAAAAAAAAAAATTTAAGTAAGTACATAGTTTAATAATAATTAAAGAATAAAATATATTTTTACACTTAAGTTTCACTTGCTGTTTAATAATTTTTTGACTATTTTTTTTAATGAAATTAGGTTTTTTTCTCCACGATATGAAGTGGGGTGTTATTTTCCAAATCTAAACCATACATTTTTGTTGGATTTATTTGAAAATTGGTGTCAAAAAAACATGCAATAAAAGAGGAAAAAACAAAATAACAGCGAAAAAAAAAACATGTATGAAGTACCAAAAAGAAAATGGGAATGATGAAACATCTGTTTATGAAGTAAATGATAGAGCGGATTGTTCTGTGATGAAAGTAATTGACAATATCGTGCCTACTTAACAAATAATATTTAAGAAAACTAACAAATAATGTTAGACACCACCCTTACGTGAACTTCAAAAACCAAGAGTTGACTCATAAAGTTGCTCAAATAATTCAATTGGATGAAGAATGGGATATATGAAAAAAATTATAAACATAATGCCCCTAAATTTAGTAACTGAAATTATTTTTGTACATCTTGATTTTAATGTACGTTATAACTAGTTGTGTATGTTTTACAACTATCTAAATAAATACATTACATTACAAAAATCATGAAAAATAGAATTGAGTAGAGATTAGTCTGTATCATGATGCTGTGGTTGGCGTGTACTATACTTGAAGATCGATTTGAATGTGGTTTCCACTATAACATTAGATAGTTCTAATAATAAAAATACTTTTTATAAATTTTATGATTTTGCTTTTTAAGTGATTATCTTCAATGAGTTTTTATTTTTAAAATATACTTAATCTAGGTAATTTTATTGTTTTTATTTAAATCATTATCTTTGTCGTCAAACAATTAAGTAAATGTTATTAAATATTTATGTAAAACCACTTACCGACTTTTCTATGTCTACTTGTTTCAAAACGTATCTATCTCGTCGCCAGGGCATCAATTAAACCTACTTGCAAAACCCACTATACACTTTCACCATTATTGTTGCAAAACAATATTTATCCCACAACATAAAATATATTCACTAGATAAGTACAAATAAAATCAAAACGAACGTTATTTTAACTATAGATCTTAAATCAATTATTTTATCTTCAATTAAGATCCATAGTAAAAGTAAAGTAAAGACTTGCTTAGGTTTTATACTATTTTTTATGTTTGAAAATAGCTTCCTGTAAAGTTGAGTTTTCAGAGATAACACGCTATTCTTGCATAATATTACATATTTTCTATTGTTATAGAAGTAAGAGAAATCAAATGTTTATATGGATTGTAATAAAATCTTAGTTATAAGCACATACTTATGAGATTCATTATTTCAATTCAGTAAGATTTAATGACGTGAAATATTTTTTTGTAAATATGATTTTTTTCTATTGAAAAATATAAATATGCGTGTAACTAATACTATGTTTATGCTCAAAATCTTAAATTTATGTACAACAATTGAAATAAACCTATAATGAAACTCAAAGCAACCGTGACTCATTTATTTTCTAACGAAAACTTTTAATCCCGACAGAAATGAATATAAATAAAAGGCGAAAGTACCCGGTAGCTTTTGTTGAGTTCTGATGATATCAATACACGATTCAATAAAATGTCGACAAAACAATTGCCGTTCAATCGTTCAAAGCCGTTTTTTCGACAAAAACACGGCGAAAAATGTTTTTTCAAGAGAGAAAAATCGAGAGTAACCAATTCCCATCCGACAATCGTCAATACTCAATTCCAATTTCCTCTTATTAAATCCGCGCGATCTCAAATAATTTCCGAGAAATATATTTCGGCACGAACCGACAGTGGGCGAGCAGCGACCCAAGGGAAAATGGTAGGAATAAGCCCGATTCGGGAATTCGGGAATATTTTCTATAAACAATTTTGAGAAAAACCGTGATTGGGGCCCATTTTTGGTAAACGCTGGCAAAATAGAGCCAATTTTTATTCTGTTCTGTATTTCGAACGTTCCTCTTTTACTCGTATCTCACAGTGAAGTATTAAGTTGTTGATGATTATTGGATTCTTCTCAAAAAACGTTTACCCGATGGACAGATCTCAAACTATTTCAGGGCTTTCGATTGGTCAAAATTATTACAAAGTTAAAAATTTACCAAACGCGCTCTCAAAACAACGTAAGTTTTTATGATATATTTAAAATATTTCAATTACTAATCTGGAAATAATGTATCAGTTAGAGCTCTAATCTGGTATACCTTTATCTATTTATTAATCAGCATGCATCATAATTTGAGGATAAACACAAACTGGTAAATGTTTACCATAAGGCCTACTATTATTTATCTATATCCTAGTCGTTTCTATCGACTGTTGGTCGTTCAAATACGTAGGAGTTCACATAACTGAGGATGGTGGCATGCACAAAGAGCTCGCAACCCGTCTAGGAATTAAAAATTACCCTATAACAGTTTACGTTTTAAGGCTGCGGCGGTGGACCTGGCTTGAACACATGCTGCTGATGAATCAGGAGAGCCTTAACCTAAATTGCTTATTTTTCACACCCGCGGGTACTTAGAGACGCAAGATTGACAAGAAAAGATGTGATAGTATTGGCTGACGATAGGTTCTCTAGGAGGCGTCTGATGATGTCTACATGATCCACTTAGGAGCGGATGTAGCCAACAAAGGTGGATCGCTACAATGTTTTCTTCGTTGTCGAATAAGTCGATTGGAGGTCACTTCTTCTTCTTTTCTTAGTGCCCTGTCAGGTATCCCCAACGTTGGCAAACACTCTGGCAAAAGTGGTACCAGAAAATTGCTCCACAGTCCTAAAGCCAGTCCAGTCTCGTATATTACGCAACCAGGAAACCTGTCTTCTTCCCGCCTCTCGGTGACCCTTAATCTTGCTCTTCAAAATAAATAAAGCAAGAGGTACTCTTCTCCACGCATTTTATGCCCCAGATACGAAATTAAACGAACTTTTATGGTGGTTAAGAGTTCTCTGTTCGTTCCAGTTAAACTTAAGACTTCAGAGTTCATTATCAGGTCTGTCCAAAATATCTTAAGCATTCTGCGATGCAATCACATCTCAAAAGCCTTCAGCTTATTCGTAGTGTTCACCCCCAGAGTTCAAGTCTAACAGCCCTACAACCATACAGACCATACATAACACTTTACTAACCATTGCTTCATTATTTTTGTAGTTCACAAAAACGATCAATTTTAGATTTTGAAATAATATTTCCAATGTTTTTTTTTCAAGTTAGTAACACCTTTAACAAGAAAAGTTATTTATTTATTTTAACATTGTTAATGATTTAAGTAAAGAATAATGGTAAAATTTTAATTGTATGTAAGGAGTTAAGTTTGGAGAAGTAAGAAGTGATTGCTTGAGATGGTAGAAATTAAGAAAGTTTTGCATTCATTACACGCTCTAAAGAATAGGGTAGACATGAGGTATATGTGTTTAATTTAACGTAACTTCTACACCTTTTTGCGTTATAAATGTTGTGTGTCGGAGTAGGTTACGGACGTTGGATGTTGTTTGGTGTAAATTGGAAGACTTTGTACGATTTATCTTGTTCACGGGATGGCTACCCTAACTTTTCTTTCCGTTTCCCGAAAGAACATTATTCTTGCGGTGTTGATGATTTTATTTATCAACTCGTTAAAAATAATTTCCCGCTCAAAAATAAAAAAAAACTAATTTTGTTCTTTTTAATGCCAAAATAAGACGATTCAAATTTATTTTTTTCTGAAACGTATTTTTAATCAGGTGTTACATTGTTAGTAAATCGATTATGATGAGTCTTAAGTTGTTCTTTGTATTTAAAAGGGATGAAAATAGGACGTTTAGGGTTTGAAACAAATACGTAAGGGAATTTGCTATTAAAGCGGTCTCGAAAATCAAAAACACAATTTGATGTTCCATAAGATATTAAATTAATCGTTCTTAAAATACAATGTTTTTTGGTTGAGTTAAATTAATGATACAAACGTATTTTATGAATAGTAAAAGAGAAAGTAATATAAAGTTTTGTCATATTTTGACACAGAATGATATATAGTTTTTTGTGAGAATGTCGAAGTTTGGGCATTTACAACGTTTATAATCTGTCATTAGTTAGTTTGTTTAATATATTTTACAATCTGTGTTACATTAACTATCATAATTACTTAAACCAACCAAAGATATGTCATAATACAAGTTGATACTTCCATATTCTTATCTTAAAAACCTTAATAATGTCAATCTTGACAACTCCCTTGGGAGATAAATCCAGCTCTTGTCTAAAAACATTTGGACGTAATCAAAATGTTGTTAATTTTATTTTCTTATCTGAATCCGGTGGCGCATACTGCATTGGTGCTCCGATTTCAAAGGGTCTCAATCATTTTTCCTACATTAAGAATTAAGAGATCAGTATCACGTTAACAATATTTCATGTCCACCCTGGCAGGAATCAACCTAGAACCTCAAACATGGAGGCGAACACGCTAGCCAATGCATTTTTTTTAGTTAGGATATTGAACAACTTTTATTCTTTATTTAAAAATAATAACTCGCCAAGCCTCTATTCTAGAGTCTTATTATTAAATGGGAAAGAGAAGGAGTGGATTGAAATTGTGAAAAATACATCACAACACTCAGAAAAATTGAAATAAAAACCTTTCTTGAATTGGTTTCTTGCACATAGTGGGAATTTTCTTTTATTTAAAAAAAGCAAAATTTATCATTGCATTGATTTACTTATTTATTGATACGATTTCCCGCTTCCAAGAACGACAAAGCAGTTAAATTTACACGGAGAATATTCGAGAATTAGAATCTTGTATTTCACATGACACAAAGTAATCGCAGACTTCATGAAGTAATAATTGTCACAATTGCGCCATTTCGGGATCCAGAAACTTTGTGCCCAGAATGGCTTTATTAATCGTAAAACACGCTAGACCGAAATTATATTACATTCATAATTTCGCGGTTAAAACCTTTAATTAAAAATTTCCCTAGCCGGGGACCCTTCAGCAGTTGCGTAGAAAGGTAGAATTGTGAGGGCCATAAAAACGGAAGTTTTAACATTCCGAAACGTAAGAACAATGGGGAGATATTATCTACAAATCAAATGCGGCTAAACTTTTTATTGAGTTTGATTACTTTTTTATTTATTTCATTGAATTGCATCGAGCACGAAATGCGACTTTGTGCGATATTTTAGATTATAGTCTATTATATCAGCATTAACTATCATTATTAGAAATATCAATTTATCCTAGCAGTATTTTCAATATGACGGGTACAGGACATAAAGAAGATATGTATTTTTTTTGTGTTTTAAATTAATAATTGAAACTGACTGCATTTTGCGTGATCAACATTTTATAAAAAAAAGTTTGTTATAAAGGCTGTATTTTTTAAGATGATTGTATGATAATATAAATGCATACGAGGGATAAATGCATTCACATACACACACATGAACACATATACAATTACAATAGGTAAATATCATGCAATACGAAAACCGATAGAAATGTATGAAATGGATTAAGAATAATTAATTGTATTTTCGAAATCAGTATGGATATTGTAGAAAAATGTTGTCATTTAAAACTTTAAAAAAGAAAACATAAAAAATTATGTCACAAAAACGCGACATGTTTGGCATTGATAGTTAGATTCGTGACGATGTTCTAAAAAAACTTCAATGGTTTGGAACAAAGTTGAAAATGAACATGAATCGTGACGTTTCAGGGGCGTGGCCAATGCAATGGCCATTTTTGCGGAATTCAAAATAACAAATTTAAAAATATTATTTACGCTACTAATAAGTAGCATTTTTTTTACTGGATAGTATTTTATAGACCCTTGTAACTAAAAAAATGTTTAAAAAGTTATATCTCCCTATTATGCTAATTTTCTGCTTACATATTTTGTTTATTTACTTTATTTTATAAACATAAACGGCAAATCTGCCTTTTACAAACATTTATAATACTCTCATATTTGGCTTAATATTTTTTTTTTTTAAACGTGAATTATCTTTTACCCAAGATTAATAAAAATAAAAAAAATAAACCAATAATTAAACAAGATTTATATTTAAAAACTAACCTAAAAATTATACAGCATATTCAGTAGAAATTTTAAATAATAAAACATACTACAGTAAAACAACAAGAAAATCATAAGTACTGTTTCACACAGCTAGGCAAAGTGAACAAAAAACAGTATATATATATATATATTATGAAATGCATGAATAAATAAATATAATAACCATCCACCATCTTTGAAAAAATTCCAAAGGTTTGTTCTACAGGAACAATACCCTACACTCGATATATCAGATACGTGGGAATAACTATTGCCGAGTTCATGAAGTCTATTTAATACGGCATTACAAGTATACACCGTCCGTGAATTGTTGCTACAAACGGTGGCACCTGTCTAGTCATTCTTCCAGGCACCCTGAAGTTGATGAGAGATAATAGTTCAGGGCAATCCCATATTGAATTTACATATTTGAATAAATTTAAAAGGTCTTTAATGTTTCTTCTGTCGTTAAGTTTTAACGAATTTAATGTTTTTAGTAAAAAAATCGTAATTTAAAAATTCATGACTGATTCTAAGTTTAAAATTTATAAACCGTAAGATTTTTTTTGGACTCTTTCAATAGAATTTTGGTGACAGTTGTAGTAAGGAGTCCATATTGTAGAGTTATACTCTAACTGGCTTCTCACTAATGAAGTATACATTAACTTCAAAGTGCCTATATTTTTGAATTCCTTAGTCATTTCTTACATATTATATATAATTAGATTACCAATGATTTTTTAAAAATTGTGTCTAGAATTGTTAATATATGTCTACTTATTGCTATGTAATAGCTTCAAAAATCCGGAATAAAATAAAATAAAGGCTGAATGTCAATGGAAATAAATCGATAATTTAATATTAATGAAAATCATTTCAATTGGTAGAAGCCATTTGCATTTTACAGGTCATTTATATTTATAAGTAAATTGTAATTTACAAGAGGTTTTAAAACTTAAAAACGTTTTATCTCAAAACTACATTTTTTGACATTCATCCTTTATATTCTGTACCCTTCATATTTTATTCACTGTTTATGCCCAGGAGCATCAAAAATCAAGTTCTGCGTGTGTTATATAACGAGATTCCTGGACTAGCGATTTATACTCAATGACTACTCTAAGGTGAACATTCAGAAAAAGTAAGTCGAGTGGAGATGAGTCGGCCCCGTAGTGATCAAAACACGCGGCTTTGAAATACTAAGGCAGTGTCGTATGGTATGGCTGTGCCCTAACCACTGGGTGCGGAAAAGGAAATTAAAATGATAATTATGATATATTAAACAGCGAAAAATGGTTTATTTGTGAAGTTGTAACCATTCGCTTAGAAAAAAAAAACTTTAGTTTTTATACCCGTTTTACAATTTTAAGTTTGTATGAACATCGTTTATTCCTAATTTATGGTCTAAAATGTATTTTTATTTTGCTTAGAGAGCGGGCATTATTGTGAAAAAAAAGTATGATTTATTGTTTGATTAAAAATAATCCTAGTTTCATAATATTTTTTGCCAGTACAATCATTTCTTTCTATTACTTTAATTATACCTTTTGTACGTCTGTTTTTTATTGATTTCGATGTATTTTCATGATTTTCCTTCAATTTGCAATGATAAACCTATTTTACAAAACCAAAAAAATATTTTAAGTCTTTAACAGTAACCAAAATTTAAATATTTTCTATATTTATACGTATTTCTTTAAAGTTTATTTTTTTCGTGCACTATTTGTATTATTATTATTATTATGAATTTCTATTCAGAATAGTTTATATTCCTGTTAGGATGATTTTGAATATTTTTTTCAACAGCTTTCTTAGCCAGATATAGTTTTTTGAAAATAACTACGACATAAGCTCTCCTTCAGGGTTGTTTTGGAGACTTATTTTCGCGAAGAGGGTCTATAATTAGTTCCCAAGGCGGGTCCCCACCTGCACCCATCTTACCCTTTCTCCCTAACTACAGTTAACCTTAAACCTTCCCCTAAACGCATGGCTTATTTCACCCCTGGTCCTGTTTGTTCACGTACATAAATACTGTATAATAAGCAGAGAGAAAAACTCTCGCCTGCAAAGAAATGATGTGAAGCGAACGGACCTTACAATGCAATGGAGAAAAATAAACTAGTATAATGTATTGCAATAACTAATAAGACAGATATTTGAAAAAAAAATACAAAACTTGAGCATTTTTTTAGGAATGGAAAATTAATCATTTATTTATTTAAAACTTCACGCACAAATAAAAAATACTTTGATGGACTTATTACAAAAATAAATATCTTCCAGTTATAATGATGTAGATTAGGGATTAAAATTTTTATTGTATTATTATGTTAATCACTTAAAATATTTATTTTATTTTCACGGTTATTTACAATATATTATGTAACAAATGTAAACTAAAAAAAATTAAATAAATATATAGCAAGATTTTTTCTGAAATGTTTATTAATTTAAATCTTTCAGTACAATAAACAAGTACTTTGGCGGACTGATTGCTAAAAGCAATATTTTCTAGCCAATTAAATTAAAACCGGTTGAAATAAGGGTTGGTCAAAATTTTGTACTAAATAAGCAAATTACAAATATGAATAAACCCAATTGATGAAAAGTAATGACTGGTTTTAATGGCTTGCACAAGTAAACTTTATAAAAGTTCATTATGTTATACACAATAAAATATGAGAAATGTGGGTTCAGGTAATAAGTTTGGAAGGAGACAAGAAGAGGAACCAGGAAAGAGAACGAATAAAATAAAATAAATAATGGGAGGTTAGGGTTTTAAAGAAATATAGTAATGTTTCAGGCGTTTCTTGAAAGTGCCCAGAGAATGCATTTTTTACATGAAAAGGTAGCCTATTTCAAAGTACAAAAGGAATTTATGAAAAATGATGTACTGTGTCAAGGAATGGAAAGTGTTCTCTCCTTAGAAGGGCGAAGCGAAATGACAATATTCATGACTCTATTTACTAGAAATAAAACCCGTGTTATATTGAGACTTACAGATGAGTTCAAAAGTAAAATAGTTGAAATATGAAATACTTACTAACTACAAATTAGTAAAGATTTGCGGTTTACGGGAAGCCAATTCGCCAACCAGCAGAACTCACCGCAGAGAACTTATGACGTTACAGGCGGAGTTGCTTCAAAATTGCAAAACTTTACTTATTTATTTATGACACGGCACAAGTGCTTTTAAAAAAATTTTTTTTTTCAAAATAATGAGTTTAGTTATTCAAATATAAAAACACAGAGATATAACAAGAAAATACATATATTGTCAGCATACAAAAGATAAAAAATCACGGCATATTTTATACATAAAATAAGTCAACTGTAGTTCGTAAGCATAAGTGGCTTTTGTAAATGAATTTTTAGTATTAAACATCATACACTTCTTATACAGAGATGATTTGAATTCACAGAGACGCGAGTTAAAAATGTATATATGAAAGTTACATTTATCCCTAGTCTGTGAATACGCAGTAAAGGTGAGTGACAAAGATAATTGGTTTGAAAAGGGAGACAACAATGTAGAGTATTTTGTCTAGTTTAAAGTGTTGTTTTGAAAACATTTATTAAATAATATCCAATTTAGGTCATAAAAAAATGCTAAATCTGTTATTATCCTGTGATCCTCCAGAGCATATAAATTCAAAGAATTTACCGAAGACATGTAGGTATTTTTTTCTATAGGAATATGCAATTTGAAATAAAGAATTTTAAACATTTTCTTTGAACTCTTTTAACATTTTTTTATGTGAATTTTGTGAAAAGAGAACCATATTTTCGTTGACACATTTTTGGTCATGCGGTTACAAAAGGGGATCCCGACAAAATGCTCGTACGAAGTTTTCCTGTAATTTAAATAATTTAATACTAAAAACATGTTCAACTCTTGCTCAAAGAACAGCATTTTTTAAGAGTATGCAATATCTTGGATGAACATATTAAGTTCTCCTAAACGAAGGGAAGAGAGTGGAGCTGGAGAGCTGGAGACTGCTGCGAGACACTGCATAGATTTATGTACTATTAAGCGTGTTGTCCAGACGTTTATTAAAATTTATGTTCATGAAATACGTATTTAAAAAAAACCTTTCCGCACCTAATGGTGCATAGGGCACTGCATTTTTGTATCATGAATTTTTACAAACATACAGTACGGTTACATAGTTTTATATTTTACACAGTTAGACTTAATTCTAATGGACCAGTAAAGTTTCCATAATATTTCCATTAAATATGTTTTACGGTTCAGGTAGCCGTTCATAGACTATGAAATATTTTAGTGCAAAACCACCTTTTTTTTCTACATCCATAAATAAAAAGGAAATGATATTGAATGTACCAATTGTTAAAACACTTTTTGTTAACTATGTATTCGTATTATATATTGGATTAAACAAATAAAAGATTTAAAAAAAATAATTGTATCAACTATGTCGAGAGTCAAACCCGAAACCTATTGCGTGGTAGGCAAACACGCTGAATATTACACTACGAGGCTGATGATTTTTGTATTTTTAGTATTTTCAATAATATGAATGCTCCCACTTGCTTTTATATTGTATCCCAACTCAGGACAGGGCTCTTGGCCTCATAGAGTTAGCGATACGTTTTTGTTTTTTTTGTAATATGTATAATTGTATAAATAAATATTGTAGTTGTACTCTAATAGGCTTCTAACCAAGGATATATACAAGAGTTTCATTACTTTAACTAATTGAAATTATTTTATAGTTCTTAAAATAAAATCCAAAGTTTTTTATACTTTTAGAAGTAATGTGGCTTTTAAAATTCAGTTTTTCGTGAAATATGAGACCAAGATCTTGAATCTCTGCAACTTTTTCTAGTTGAATGTTGTTTATTATGCAATCATAGCGTTGCACGGTGATCCCGCCGTAGGCTACAGCCTCCCAATATTCATGTCCAAAATATGATGTATCACTACTGGTAATTAGTGACTAAAAGCCAAATTTACTGATAGTATAAAAACAAATTAGGATTTCTAAAGGGTTTATCTGTATTTTAACATTGAAAGTGAGTTCATCCAAGGAAATGCTAATTACTGTAATCAGTGCGCTTATTAGTCACCGTGTTAACTGTTCTATATTTCTCAGAATTAGTCATTAATATGTATTTTTTTGTAATGGAAATTCAAGTTGAAAGTATGTTTAATTATTTCTTTATACTTTGAAGCGTAAGTAAATAGCAGTTTTTGAATAGTGCCCCTGCTACATAATGCACAAATTTTGTTTAAATTAAAAAAATATTTTTGGTTCCATAAACTTTTAACTATTTTACCCCGCTCTGCCCCCAACCTTATTTACTACATAATGTTCACAAAAACATTGTTTTTATGATATATATAAATATTTGTCTGCACAACTCTGCTCCGGGGTTTAGTATGAGCCGTACACTCCGTACATTGCACACGAATAAAAAAAATAGGGAAAATTACATGCCTGACTTTTGTGTATTTTTTTTTTTTAGGATCTCTTTACAAGTGTTTATTTAAGCAAATGCATTTGTTTAACATTTAGCTAGCTAAAAATGGAAGTAATGTGGAAAAAAAACGCCATACTTTACATGTGTTAGCCAAACAAATACCCGATGTCTAAAATATGGACACAAATAACTTAAAAAATCCTATTGATTACAAATACAAAAAAAAACAAGTATTGGATGTCAAAAATGGTTGGTAAATATTTTGATTGGTGGAATGTGACAGAAAAATGCGACCTTTTGGGATCTACGCAACATACAGAAAGTCCAGGAGTAGCTACAAGAGATGCCGTTTTTAAATGATCGACACGTGAAGAATTTCGCGGACTGTAGCAAACGATCAAAATGTAGAAGGTTAGCAATTTTATCAAAAGTAGACGATTCTGCCGTAAATACTTTATTTAAGTACTCCAATCAATCTAATACATCTTTTTTACAAGTCAGTACTGACGAAGTAGTATCTCTCATTGTATAAGCAAAATTAACTAAACGTCAGTATTTATTAATAAAACAATTTGTGCATTTCAAAAGAGCTGCTTATACTCTTTAATCTTACCGGAATGTATTAAATGCAAAAAAACAGTGTATACATCGGAAAAAAAATCACAGAATCGTCTGCCGAAATAGAATTGCAATCTTTATTATATTTATATTATATTATATTATATCACACCACAAACCGTATACGTGAATCTCAAAAGGAAGTTTTAGAAAGTATTTAGTGCTCTGACTTTTTATAAAATTACGGCCTTAATAAAGATCTGATAGACAGGTGTTGCCATTTGCTGCAATTTTTGTCATCAGGATATAATAAAAATACAGTTAAGTATAGGAATTACACGTTACAAACTGCTCAACAACTAGTTCAGGAATATCCATGGTACTACTTGCCATCTTTTGTCCATAAAATACCAATTCATAGGTCTGAGGTGATTGAGCATGCATTATTGTCTATTGGAGAGTTATCTGAAGAGCAGCGGAATCAGACAACAAAAATATTAAGCTTTATAGGCGCGATAACACACGAAAAATGTCACGAACTTTACCTAATACCCATCTCTTACATAGCCTTCTTCTTACTTCAGATCCCTTAATTTCAAGCCTTAGGAATTTGCTTCGTAAGAAGAAGTCAATTTTGTCAAAGGAGTTTGTTTTGTGTTTAATTTTTTTTTTAAAGTGCAACTAATAGTTTTTAATATTTTTCTTTGAAAATATAGAGTTTTGTAAATATTAAGTACTGACATTTTAATTTATGTAAAATGACAACACCTACACTAGATTTTTAATAAACCGTTATTTTTTTGTACGTTTAGTTTTATATTTGTACTTTTTCACTATGTTTTTTGTGTCAAAATATAATTTTTGTGTACCTACTAAATAAACCAATATAAAGAAATTATACAATTTTGATATGTTTATACTAATCATCATTGTTTTACATTTTTTTCCTATTTTATTTAACTAATAAACTATACATTTCAATAAAGATGAGATATTTTTTTCTGAAATTAGTCATTCTTATGAAAAAGTATTTTTTTAAATACAGTAGCATATGCTTTGAATGTTTATTACAACAGCAAAATGCTATGACCGCCCCTCTATGAACGTGGGACCACC